>NC_090392.1:78255082-78555082 GCF_036365525.1 Heterodontus francisci | reverse complement strand
TAAATCTGTGTCCTCTAGTTACTGACCCTCCTGCCACTGGGAAGCAGTTTCACATTATTCACTCGATCAAAACCCTTCATGATTTTTGAACACCTCTATTAAATCTCCCCTTAACCTTCTCTGTTCCAAGAAGAACAATTCCTGATTAATGTACAGCACTAACGGGTTAAATTTACTTTTGTAATCAAACTGTTCAACATTCGACTTTGAACTATTTTAAAATAAACAAAAAGGACATGCATTTATGTAGTGCCTTTCACGACCTCAGTTTTTGAAGTGTAGTCGCTGTTGTAATGTAGGGAAACATGGCAGCCAATAAGCACAGCAAGATCCCACAAACAGCAGTCACTAACCCATTTACTCTAACTGGTTACGAAGTGCATTAAAACACCGCACAAGTTAGTTCTACACAAACCCGCTAAGTGGGCAAAGTGAACCGACGCTATCTCTGTTACAATCTTTTATTGCTCACCCCATAAAATTGCTGAGCACTCAATTCTGACGTATAGTGTATAAATGCGTAAGGAACTTCTTCAGTTGCTGAATCTTTTTTGATAAACACAGATCTGTGCCTCCCAGCGCTGTATAATTTTCTCTGCAGTGTGCGCATTGAAACAGGAGGCCATTTAGCCCTTTGAGTTGTTCTACTGTTCAGTGAGATCATGTCTGATTTGTGACCTAACTCCATACACACACCTTTGTCTCATGTCCTTTAATACCTTTCGTTTAACAAAAATCTATCAATCTCAGATTTAAAATAAACAATTATCCTACCATCAACTCCCATTTGCAGATGCGATTTCCAAACTTCTTACCACCCTTTGTATGTAGAAGTGTTTCCTAATTTCACTCCTGACAAAAATGGCTCTAATTTTTCGCCTATGTCCCCTAGTTCTAGACTCTTCAACCAGTGCAAATAATTTCTCCCTATCTACTCTATCTGTTCACCTTTAATATCTTGAAAACTTTGATCAAATCAGCTCTTAACTTTCTAAACTCCAGGGAATATAACCCTAGTTTGTGTAAGCTTTCCTCTTAATTTAACCCTTGGAGTCCAGGTAATATTCTGGTAAATCTATACCGTACTCATCCCAAGGCTAATATATCCTTCCTAAGGTGTGGTGATCAGAACTGAACACAGTACTCCAGGTGTGGTCGCATCATGGCTTTGTGTATCTGAAGCATAACTTCTACCGTCTTATATTCTCGTCTTTGAGATATAAAGGGTGGTGACAGTCTGGAATGCACTGCCTGGGAGGGTGGTAGAGGCAGGTTGCCTCACATCCTTTAAAAAGTACTTGGATGAGCACTTGGCACGTCACAACATTCAAGGCTATGGGCCAAGTGCTGGCAAATGGGATTAGGTAGACAGGTCAGGTGTCTTTAATGCATCGGTGCAGGCTCGATGGGCCGAAGGGCCTCTTCTGCACTGTATTATTCTGTGATTCTGTGAAAGGCCAACATTCCATTAGCCTTTTTGATTATTTCCTGTACCTGTTCGTGACATTGTAATAATCCAAGTACATGGACTCCCAAGTCTCTTTAGACCTCCAATGTTCTAGCTTTTCTCCTTTTAGAAAATACTCTGACCTATCCTTTTAAAGTCCAAGGTAGATGACCTCATGTTTGTCTACATTGAAATCCATTTGCCACAGTTCTGTCCATTCACTTAATGTATTAATATCTCTTTGTAATTTCCTGCTTTCATCTACTGCTTACAATGCTGCCTATCTGTACAGACACACTTGACTTTGTGATGTATACACCAGAAATTGTGGTAATTTTCAAAAACAATAACCTTACACAGTATCAGATTCTAGCCCATGATAGAGGAGCTTTTCTGTTTTCTCTCACCTCTCCTCCTGCCTGCTCACCCCCCCAGCCCCCCAACATTGATGGAGAGCAAGAAGCTAAACAGCAGGCTATGTATTGTAATAAATCACTGTCCCTTAGACATCCAGGGAGTTGGGCAGCAATATCTGGGGCTGTTGTGTGCGCATGTGACCACCGAATGGATGAAATTCACTTGTGTCAGGACCTTAGAATATCATGCATAATTTAAAAACAAGAAATGCTGGAAATACTCAGCAGATCTGGCAGCATCCGTGGAGAGAGAAGCAGAGTTAACGTTTCAGGTCAGTGACCCTTCTTCAGAACGTTTTTTGCTTTTACCTTGGAATATCATATCCATTACTTAAAAGGCCATACAGTTGTGTTTTCTTTTTAAACCCCTTTTTGTGCCCTCTCCATCTTGATTGCCTCCTGTCTTGAATGAGATTGCCACTCTATGTGGATGAGCCTGGATTGACTATCGACGAAGGAAGGCATCACACCAGAGATGGATCCTAAAGGAAGTAAAAAAGACTTGCATTTCTATGATGTCTTTCATGACCTTGGGACATTTCTAAGTGCTTTACAGCCAATGAAGTACCTTTGAAGCATAGTCACCGCTTCAATGCAGGGAAAAGCGGTAACCAATTTGTGCACAGCAAGATCCCACACACAGCAATGTGACAATGAGCAGATAATCTTTCTTTAGTGAAGGATAAAGATTGGTCAGGACACCGGGGATAACTCCCCTGTTCTTCTTCAAAATAGTGCTGTGGAATCTTTTACGTCCACCTGAGGGGGCAGATGGGGCCTCAGTTTATCATCTCATCTGAAAGACAGCACCTCCAACAGTGCAGCACTCCCTCAGTACCATGAAACAGCAGGTTGTCATAAAAATCCAACAGGGTTCACTAATGTCCCTTTGGGGGGGGGGGGGGGCGGGGAGCAGGTGGAGGGGGGGTGGGGGGTGTTCTTTTCCGGTCTGGGACTATAGGTGACTCCAGTCCCACACCAACATGGTTGACTCATAATTGCCCTCTGATCAAACTGCTACCAATGGTTTAAGAGGAAGGCCCAGCACCCCTCTCTCAGGGCAACTAGGGATGGTCAATAAATGCTGACCTTGGCAGCAATGCCCTTGACGCAAGAATTGATATTTTTTAAAATTCTGTACTCCAACAGCAAAACGTAGTCAGAAAACTGGTGAGAATCATAAAGGAGACGAATCTGCTTGAAATGGAGAATAAGCATCAAATATTATTACTTCCTCCAAGCACTCTCAAGTAATTATACAGTTAACATGCTCTGTTACTGTCTACAATCTGTTCAACTGTTTGAGCTTGAAGATTATTGCATAAACAAAAATAATAATTATTCAACAGGCTTGTTTGTATATGTTAATGTCCCAGTGTGAAAACAAAATAAAACAAAATTACTATTCATCCCAATTATCTTATTATCCAGAGTATTATCTAATGTTATATTTAGTGATTTGTCGGAAAGCAGTATTTGTCTCTGGAATCTTGATGTGCATTCAGACCCTGCCTCAGTCTTCCTTACAAAGCATTACAGCCCATACTCACTATCAGCTAACATTGATTGAATGATATTTATTAAATTATATAATTCCCTATTTGTTCATTGTTGGATATATTCTCTCAGATTGTGACCTCTTCTGGTAGAAGCGGTAATTACGTTTACTCGGAAAGTGAAATGAATACCCGTTATGTGAGGAGCTGGTCTTCACAAGTTATTTTATTGGATTTCTTCCCTCTGTTCCTGAATGTACTGTCTCTTTTCTGGGCTACAATTCCATGGGCACCAACAGCCATGCCATCCCCCACTCCCCCTTTCCCCCCCCCCCTCCCCCCCACCAATACCGTGACTCAGAACCCATGGTTCATGTGTGACCTTTGGTGGTGATTGTCAGCAGCTATTCACCTGTGTGGGGCATCACAGCTGAGCCTGATTTTTGTCCTTCTCTGGGGTTGAGGGGAGCGGGTGTGGTTGTTGGGGATCTCCTGATCCCTATCCCAGAGACTGGAGGTCAATTGTAGGAACCCTAACTATCTGTCCTGGGTGAGATCAGCTAATTCAGCAGAGACTGGGAGTTGAACAGGGACTTTCTGATCTGCATGGCTCAATAAGATACCACAGGTGTATTTACTCATTAAAGTATCAGGGAAGCTCATATTATAAATAGTTATATTATACAAATATTTATCTTTCAAAAACTTCATTGTAAGTAACACAGATTATCTGGTTGTTATCACATTGCTGTTTGTGGGATCTTGCTGTGTGCAAATTGGCTGTCGTGTTTCCTATATTACAACGATGGCTACACTTCAAAAGTACTTCATTGGCTGCAAAGTACTTTGGGACGTCATGAGGTCAAGAATGGCGCTGTAGAAATGCACGTCGTCCTTTTTATACACACACCCCACAATGTCAGTAACAAACCAAGGACAACATGCTGAGTAACAGTCCCTCTGGCAGAATAATCAATGCTTTAACCCCAATCTCAGAAGAGAGGCTTCTACTGTAATAGGGTGTGGCATCTCCATTCCTCACATCAGCCAATCAGTAGTGCTTTTGAGTGTGATGACCATTTTATTTAAAAAACTATCCAGATGTCTGTGTCTAATTTGAGTTGGACTGAGACTATCCAGTGTCATTTCAAGTGAAAACCTCACAGCTGTCAAAGAAAGGTTTGTCAGTCAGAATTGGGTTGAGTGGAGATCTGGAATACACTGCCTGAAAGGGCGGTGGAAGCAGTTTCAATAGTAACAATCAAAAGGAAATTGGGTAAATACTTGTAAAGGAAATATTTTCAGGGCTATGAGGAAGGATCGGGGAGGGGCACTATTTGGATAGTTCTCTCAAAGTGTTGCATAGGCACGATGTATTGTATAATCCTAGAAGCTGAATTGTTCAGCAGTAACGCAAGGCTCCATGTACCAACAATGTGAGGCCTCTGTCCTCCTTTCCAACCATTATCCCTCTCCCCAAAGCCTGAAAAAGGAAGTTTCAGCTCTTTCAAACCACAGAAGTGGCAAAGGCTACTCATTGATTAAAATCCTCCGAATCTTTTCCAATTTTGAATTTCACCTGTTGGCCAGCATTGGATCCCTGTTGTGCTGAGACCACACTTGGAGTACAGTGTACAATTCGGGTCTCCATATTATAAAAATATTATAGAGACACTGGGGAAAGTGCAGAAAAGATTCACAGGTGTGATATCAGAACTGAGAGTTTTTTTTATTTGCTTGTGGGATGTGGGCGTCGCTGGCAAGGCCAGCATTTATTGCCCATCCCTAATCGCCCTGGAACTGAATGGCTTGCTTTGCCATTTCAGAGGGCATTTTTAGGAGTCCACCACATTGTGTATACACAATCGGGAAAGTTTGAGCAGGCTGGGGCTCTTCTCTCTAGAAAAATGGAGTTTGAGGGGTGACCTGATAAAAGTCTTTAAAATTATGTAATGGGTTTGATAGAGTAGATATAGCGAAGATATTTCCACGTGTGGGGAGATCAAAACGACAGCCTATTAATAAATCCTGTAGAGATTTACCCAGAGAGTGGTTAGAATGTGGAACTGACTACGACATGGATTAGATGAGGCAAATAGCATTGATGCGTTTAAGCAAAGCTGGATGAATGCATGAGGGAGAAAGGAATAGGATAGGCTTATATGGTGAGATTAAAAGGAGTGGGAGGAGACTTGTGTGGAGCGTAATCACTAGCATAGACTAGTTGGGCTGAATGGCCTGTTTCTGTGCTGTAAATATTATGTATCTAAAGTGACACATGAACCACAGGGTGGAAGAGTCAGTTACTAGGGGACAGAGGTTTAAGGTGCGAGGGGCAAAGTTTAGAGGGGATGTGCGAGGTGTTTTCTACACAGAGGGTGGTGAGTGCCTGGAACTTGCTGCCAGGGGAGGTGGTGGAAGCAGATACGATAGCGACGTTTAAGAGACATCTTGACAAATACATGAATAGGAAGGGAATAGAGGGATATGGGCCCCGGAAGTGCAGAAGGTGTTAGTTTAGGCAGGCATCAAGATCGGCGGAGGCTTGGAGGGCCGAATGGCCTGTTCCTGTACTGTACTGTTGTTTGTTCTTTGACAGGGGTTTCACCAGCCATCTTGTGGACTCTTAGGCCTGTCGGTCATCTTTTGGACTTTGCTGGGTAAGAGCATTGTCTTTACATGCTCAGGATCTGTATTTGAAGGCACCCTTGAGTCGTGCAATGAAAGTTTACTCTCTTGCTGCTCTCCATAACAATGGGATGTGGAACCACTTTGGCCGAGGCCCTGCTCAGTTCCCAATTGACATTGGAACCTACTGCATAAAAAGAAATCTGAATTTGGCAATCTCACTCAAGAAGGTCTTAACTATGTCTGGTGTCGGGAGTGGAAAAATGCAGTAGAGGGAGCTCTTCTGAGGTTGAGATTAAGGGACATTGGGTTTGAGTGGAGTGTCTTTCACTGTGCATCAATTATATTGTTGAAGTGTGACTGCTTGAAACAGACGCTGAATAGCCATAATGAAAAACATTTAATTCACTAGCACTAACATCCCTTGCCTTGATCTACATGAAAATTCACTCCTGGGATCCTGTTATTATATATATATATATATATAAACCCGCTGAACTGCTCAATTAGATTCCAGCTTGTTACTCACTCCTGGGTACCTGTTATTATATATATAAACCCTCCGTGCAAAGCCCACCCCACCCCACCCGACTAGGCTCCATCCTGTAACTCACTCCTGGATACCTGCTATTCTCTCTTTAATTATATGATCTAATTTTTCAAAACAAATAATCCTGGTGAAGCTGCACATTGAAATTCTAAAATTAAGTAAACGGACTTCTCCCTTTTGTGTGTTTGTGAAAGGACGTTTTACCCCATTTACTGAGGTACAGCCAACTTCTTTCATGTTATCTGTTAATCTGCATTCTAATAATAGGCTGTGTTCTGTTGCTGAGGCTGGCGAGACAGCGTTCAAGAATAGAAACACTACGGGGATCTAATGCTGGCAGCAGGACTGTGTCCAAGAGCATCTCAGTCAGACCAACTGTAGATGCAGAGTCAGGGAATTCAGTGATCTGTCATCACGTTAAAATAGGATCCCGTTGCTGATGTACCTCCAGTCCAGAACTCTTGTGAACTCCAAGGTCAAACTTGCATGTGTCTATATATATATATAGATAGATATATAAAATATATATTGTATCGTCCCTTGTAGTGAGGATGACTGGATGATCAGAAGATTCTCAGGTCCTACAGTGCATCTGAAAAGCTGGATACAGGAATCCTTTGTCTTTGTGCACAGGTCTCTGTGCGGGGATGATCTTGTTGAGGTCTTCAATTGCAAAAAACATTAGCTCGTTTTGTGGTTTTCTGATCAACTCATACTGGCGATAGAAGCAGATTCAACAGTAACTTTCCAAAGGAAATTGGATGTATATTTGAGAAGGAAAAGATTTGCAGGGCTATGGGGAAAGAGCAGGGGGAGTGGGACGAAGTGGGAATCTTTTTCAAAGGGCCGGCACAGACACAACGGGCTGAATGACCTCCTTCTGTACTCTATCAGTCTATGGTGAGTTTTTTTCCCCCCAAAATGAGACTTACCAGCACTACAGCTAGAGAGGTAGAGGAGAATGCAGCCTTGGTGTATAGCTACACAGTCGTTTAAAGGTCATTTCCTTCCCCCTCCTCCTTTCCCCCCTCCTCCTTTCCCCCCTCCTCCTTTTCCCCCTCCTCCTTTCCCCCCTCCTCCTTTCCCCCCTCCTCCTTTCCCCCCTCCTCCTTTCCCCCCTCCTCCTTTCCCCCCTCCTCCTTTTCCCCCCTCCTCCTTTCCCCCTCCTCCTTTCCCCCTCCTCCTTTCCCCCCTCCTCCTTTCCCCCCTCCTCCTTTCCCCCCTCCTCCTTTCCCCCTTCCTCCTTTCCCCCTTCCTCCTTTCCCCCTTCCTCCTTTCCCCCTTCCTCCTTTCCCCCCTCCTCCTTTCCCCCCTCCTTTCCCCCCTCCTCCTTTCCCCCCTCCTCCTTTCCCCCCTCCTCCTTTCCCCCCTCCTCCTTTCCCCCCTCCTCCTTTCCCCCCTCCTCCTTTCCCCCCTCCTCCTTTCCCCCCTCCTCCTTTTCCCCCCTCCTCCTTTTCCCCCCTCCTCCTTTTCCCCCTCCTCCTTTTCCCCCCTCCTCCTTTTCCCCCCTCCTCCTTTTCCCCCCTCCTCCTTCCCCCCCTCCTCCTTCCCCCCCTCCTCCTTCCCCCCCCTCCTTCATCCTCTCCTCCTTCATCCTCTCCTCCTTCATCCTCTCCTCCTTCATCCTCCCCTCCTTCATCCTCTCCTCTTCTTCCTCCTCCTCCTTCCCCCTTCTTCCCCTTCCCCCCTCCTCTTCTTCCCCCTCCTCTTCTTCCCCCTCCTCTTCTTCCCCCTCCTCTTCTTCCCCCTCCTCTTCTTCCCCCCTCCTCTTCTTCCCCCCTCCTCTTCTTCCCCCCTCCTCTTCTTCCCCCCTCCTCTTCTTCCCCCCTCCTCTTCTTCCCCCCTCCTCTTCTTCCCCCCTCCTCTTCTTCCCCCCTCCTCTTCTTCCCCCCTCCTCCTTTCCCCTTCCTCCTTTCCCCCCTCCTCCTTTCCCCCCTCCTCCTTTCCCCCCTCCTCCTTTCCCCCCTCCTCCTTTCCCCCCTCCTCCTTTCCCCCCTCCTCCTTTCCCCCCTCCTCCTTTCCCCCCTCCTCCTTTCCCCCCCCCTCCTTTCCCCCCTCCTCCTTTCCCCCCTCCTCCTTTCCCCCCTCCTCCTTTCCCCCCTCATCCTTTCCCCCTCCTCCTTTTCCCCCCTCCTCCTTTTCCCCCCTCCTCCTTTTCCCCCCTCCTCCTTTTCCCCCCTCCTCCTTCCCCCCTCCTCCTTCCCCCCTCCTCCTTCCCCCCTCCTCCTTCCCCCTCCTCCTTCCCCCCTCCTCCTTCCCCCCTCCTCCTTCCCCCCTCCTCCTTCCCCCCTCCTCCTTCATCCTCTCCTCCTTCATCCTCTCCTCCTTCATCCTCTCCTCCTTCCCCCCTCCTCCTTCATCCTCTCCTCTTCTTCCCCCTCCTCTTCTTCCCCCTCCTCTTCTTCCCCCCTCCTCTTCTTCCCCCCTCCTCTTCTTCCCCCCTCCTCTTCTTCCCCCCTCCTCTTCTTCCCCCCTCCTCTTCTTCCCCCCTCCTCTTCTTCCCCCCTCCTCTTCTTTCCCCCCTCCTCTTCTTCCCCCCTCCTCCTCTTCCCCCTCCTCCTCTTCCCCCCTCCTCCTCTTCCCCACCTTCCTCTTCTTTCCCCCTCCTCCTCTTCCCCACCTTCCTCTTCTTCCCCCCCCCCCCCCGATCCCCACCTTGTTGGTTTTAATTTTCCAAAATTCCCTAGATTTGGGGAAGGTTCTGTTAGATTGGAAAATAGTGAATGTAACTCCTTTATTCAAAAAGGGAACGAGACAGACAGCAGGAAACTACAGGCCAGTTGGCTTAACATCTGTCGTAGGGAAAATGTTAGAAGCTATTATTAAAGCTGTTCTAGCAGGGCATTTAGAAAAATTCAAGGTAATCAGGCAAAGTCAACATGGTTTTGTGAAAGGGAAATCATGTTTAACCAATTTATTAAAGTTCTTTGAGTGAGTTACGTGTTGTGGATAAAGGGGAACGGGTGGATGTATTGTACTTAGATTTCCAGAAGGCATTTGATAAGGTGCCACATCAAAGGTTATTGCAGAAAATAAAAGTTCATGGTGTAGGGGATAGTGGCATGGATAGAAGATTGGTTAGCTAACAGGAAACAGAGAGTAGGCATTAATGGCTCATTTTCTCTTGGCGAGATGAAACGAGTGATGTGTCACAGGGATCTGTGCTGGGGCTTCAACTTTGTACAATTTATATAAATGACTTAGGTGAAGGGACTAAAGGTATGGTTGCTAAATTTGCTGATGACACAAAGATAGGTAGGTAAGTAACTTGTGAAGAGGACATAAGGCGGCTACAAAGGGATGCAGATAGGTTAAGTGAGTGGGCAAAGACCTGGCAAATGGAGTATAATGTGGGAAAGTGGGAAATTGTCCACTTTGGCAGGAAGAATAAAAAAAAGAATATTATCTAAATGGTGAGAGATTGCAGAGCTCTGAGACGCAAATGAATCTAAGTGTCCTAGTGCATGAATCGCAAAAGGTTAGTATGCAGATACAGTAAGTAATTAGGAAAGCTAATAGAATGTTATGGTTTATCATGAGGGGAATTGAATACAAAAGTAGGGAGGTTATGCTTCAGTTATACAGGGCATTGGTGAGACCACATCTGGAGTACTGTGTACAGTACAGGTCTCCTTATTTAAGGAAGGATGTAAATGCGTTGGAGGCAGTACAGAGAAGGTTTACTAGACTAATATCTGGGATGGGTGGGCTGTCTGATGGGAAAGATTGGACAGGCTAGGCTTGTATCCACTAGAATTTAGAAGAGTAAGAGGCGACTTGATTGAAACATACAAGATCCTGAGGAGTCTTGACAGGGTGGATGTGGAAAGGATGGTTCCCCTTGTGGGAGAATCTAGAACTAGGGGTCACTGTTTAAAAATAAGGGGTCGCCCATTTAAGACAGAGTTGAGGAGAAATTTTTTCTCTCAGAGGGTCGTGAGTCTTTAGAATTCTCTTCCTCAAAAGGCAGTGGAAGTAGAGTCTTTGAATATTTTTAAGGCAGAGGTAGATAGATTCTTGATAAGCAAGGGGGTGAAAGCTTATTGGGGGTAGGTGGGAATGTGGAGTAATCAGATCAGCCATGAACTTATTGAATGACGGAACAGGCTCGAAGGGCTGAAAGGACTACTCCTGCTCCTAATTCATATGTTCATGTGTTTCCCCCTCTCTCTTCCCCCCCCCTCTCTCTTCCCCCCCCTCTCTCTTTCCCCCCCCCCTCTCTCTTCCCCCCCTCTCTCTTCCCCCCCTCTCTCTTCCCCCCCCCTCTCTTCCCCCCCTCTCTCTTCCCCCCCCCTCTCTTCCCCCCCCTCTCTCTTCCCCCCCCCTCTCTCTTCCCCCCCCTCTCTCTTCCCCCCCTCTCTCTTCCCCCCCTCTCTCTTCCCCCCCTCTCTCTTCCCCCCCCTCTCTCTTCCCCCCCTCTCTCTTCCCCCCCTCTCTCTTCCCCCCCTCTCTCTTCCCCCCCTCTCTCTTCCCCCCCCTCTCTCTTCCCCCCCCTCTCTCTACCCCCCTCTCTCTACCCCCCTCTCTCTACCCCCCTCTCTCTACCCCCCTCTCTCTTCCCCCCTCTCTCTTCCCCCCTCTCTCTTCCCCCCTCTCTCTTCCCCCCTCTCTCTTCCCCCCTCTCTCTTCCCCCCTCTCTCTTCCCCCTCTCTCTTCCCCCCCTCTCTCTTCCCCCCCTCTCTCTTCCCCCCTCTCTCTTCCCCCCTCTCTCTTCCCCCCTCTCTCTTCCCCCCCTCTCTCTTCCCCCCCTCTCTCTTCCCCCCCTCTCTCTTCCCCCCTCTCTCTTCCCCCCTCTCTCTTCCCCCCCTCTCTCTTCCCCCCCTCTCTCTTCCCCCCCTCTCTCTTCCCCCCCTCTCTCTTCCCCCCCTCTCTCTTCCCCCCCTCTCTCTTCCCCCCCTCTCTCTTCCCCCCTCTCTCTTCCCCCCTCTCTCTTCCCCCCCTCTCTCTTCCCCCCCTCTCTCTTCCCCCCCTCTCTCTTCCCCCCTCTCTCTTCCCCCCCGCTCTCTTCCCCCCCGCTCTCTTCCCCCCCGCTCTCTTCCCCCCCGCTCTCTTCCCCCCCGCTCTCTTCCCCCCCGCTCTCTTCCCCCCCGCTCTCTTCCCCCCCGCTCTCTTCCCCCCCGCTCTCTTCCCCCCCGCTCTCTTCCCCCCCTCTCTCTTCCCCCCCGCTCTCTTCCCCCCCGCTCTCTTCCCCCCCGCTCTCTTCCCCCCCGCTCTCTTCCCCCCCGCTCTCTTCCCCCCCGCTCTCCCCTCCCCTCCCCTTCCCCTCACTTCCGTCCCCCTTCTCTACCCTCCCCTCTCCTCCCTTCCCTGCCCTCCGCTCTCCTCCCTCCCCACCCCTCCCCTCCCCTCCCCTCTCCTCCCTCGCCTCTCCTCCCTTGACTCTCCTCCCCTTTCCCTCCTCTCCCCTCCCCTCCGCGCCCCCTCCTTTCCCCCTTCCCCTCCTCCTCCCGTCCCCCTTCCCCTCCCCTCCCCCTTCCTTCCCCACCCCACTCCCCTCCCCTCCCATTCCCTCCCCAACCCCCTCCCCTCTCCTCCCTTGCCTTCCCTTTCTTTCCCCTTCCCCTCCTCCCTCCCCTCCCCTTCCCTTCCCTTCCCTCCCCAACCTTCCCCTCCCCTCCTCCCTCCCCTCCCTTGCTTTCCCTTCCCTTCCCTCCCCATCCCTCCCCTCCCCTCAACTGCCTTCCCCTCACCCGTCCCTTCCCCTCCCCTCCCCTCCCCTCCCCTCCCCTCCCCACCATTCCCTTCCCCTCCCCTCCCCCACCATTCTCTTCCACTCCCCCCTCCCCCCTCCCTCCCATTCCCTCCCCTCCACTCTCCTCCTTGCCTTCCCTTCCCTTCCCCTCTCCTTCCCTCCCCTCTCCCCTACCCTTCCTTTCCCTCCCCACCCTTCCCCTCCCCCCCCTCCCCTCTCCTCCCTTGCCTTCCCTTCCCTTCCCTTCCCCTCACCTTCCCTCCCCTCCCCTACCCTGCCTTCCCTTCCCCTCCCCTTCCCACCATTCCCCTACCCTCACCTCCCCTCACCCTTCCTTCCGCTCCCCTCCTCCCCCTCCCCTTCCCTCCCCTTCCCTCCCCACCCTTCCCTCCCCTCCCCTCTCCTCCCTTGCCTCCCCTTGCCTCCCCTTCCCTCCCCTTCCCTCCCCTTCCCTCCCCTTCCCTCCCCTTCCCACCCCTTCCCTCCCCTTCACACCCCTTCCCTCCCCTTCCCTACCCTCCCCCTTCTTTCCCTCCCCTTCCCTACCCTCCCCCTCCTCTCCCTCCCCTTCCCTTCCCTACCCCTCCTTTCCATCACCTCCCCTCCCCTCCCCTTCCCTCCCCTCCCCTTCCATCCCCTCCCCTTCCATCCCCTCCCCTTCCATCCCCTTCCCTCTCCTCCCCTTCCCTCTCCTCCCCTTCCCTCTCCTCCCCTTCCCTCTCCTCCCCTTCCCTCTCCTCCCCTTCCCTCCACTTCCCTTCCCTCCCCTTCCCTCCCCTTCCCTCCCCTTCCCTCCCCTTCCCTCCACTTCCCTTCCCTCCCCGTCCCTCCCCTTCCCTCCCCTTCCCCTCCTTTCCCTCCCCTTCCCCTCCTTTCCCTCCCCTTCCCTGCCCTCCCCCTCCTTTCCATCCCCTCCCCTCTCTCCCCTCCCCTTTCCCTCCCCTCCCCTTCCCTCCCCTTCCCTCCCCTCCCCTCCCCTCTCCTCTCCTCTCCTCCCCTCCCCTCCCCTCCCCTTTCCTTCCCTCCTCTCCCCTGCCCTGCCTTCCCCTCACCCATCCCCTCCCATCCCCTCCCATCCACTCCCACTTCCTCCCCCTTCCTCCCTTTTCCTCCCCTCCCCTCCCCTCCCCTTCCCTCCCCTCCCCTTCCCTCCCCTCCCCTTCCCTTCCCTCCCCTTCCCTTCCCTCCCCTCCCCTTCCTTCCGCTCCCCTCCCCTTCCTTCCCCTCCCCTCCGCTCCCCTCCTCTCCCCTCCCTTTCCTCCCCTCCCCTCCCTTCCCTTCCCTCCTCTTCCCATCCCTCCCCTTTCCATCCCTCCTTCCCCTCTCCTTGCCTTTCCTTTGGTCCATGGTGTGATATCTGAACCCAGATCACACCTGAGTGCTGCTCCCCTTTCACCCTCTGACATTTAATGATCATACCTACCACTAAAGGATCCCACACCCAGAAAAATGTTGATTTGGTTTGCAATGTCACAGAAGGAGAAAGAGGAAAAACCTCCAAATCCATTCAGGAGGGAATTTTAATACATTTTCAGAATTGGAAATTAAAGAACTTATTCTGTTCCCCTCCTCATCTTTAATGGCCAAACCTTTTGATTTGATTGAGTCTAAACCTCCATTGCTGGTCCCATTGTTTTAAAGGTGAACATGACCCACTTGTTTGAATTATGACTTTGCGCACAACACATTATTTGCGTAATGCAATCCCTGGCATTTGTTCCCATCAGTTTAAAGAGAAACTGCGCTCATTTCATGAACCATCTCTGCCATTGATGGTGACTGGGCTGCTCCCATTTGCTGGTCAATGTGGCGTATTTTGGGCCTCCAACCTTCCAAAAGACTTTGATAATCTCAGGACTTGACTTTAAGGTATGAGGATAGGATGGGAAACCTGAATTTGTTTTATTGAAGAACATTGTGATGGGACATAATTCTAACCCTTAAATATTGACAGTTGTTGATAATGTAAATGCCAGCAGATCTTTCCCTGTCCTGTCTCTCTCTTTCTCTCTCCCTCGCTCGCTCTCTATCTCTGGACTTTTGTCTGTCTCTGGCCACATGTGTCTCCCTTCTCTCTCTCTCTTTCTACATCTTTTTCTATCTGCTTCTCTCCCCAGTGTTCTTGTTCACTCTCTTGCTCCTTTGTCTTTGAGCTTCAACTCTCTCCCTCCCTATCTCCAGCACCATTAAATGTTCAGTGACTGCTAGAGATTTTCATGCATAGAAAAATAATTATTCAGGTCCACAGGTATATTGTCAAGTGTGAAGCTTGGGCGCATAGTCTGATGTTTTGCTGAGTGAGCTTCAGATCGTAACAGGTAGTTCAGGATGAGACTGAATAATCTGCAAATTTCCTTGAGAACATTTGACATTCAGGTAACATTCCTACAGAACTTTCCCACAGGAAATTAAATAGGTAGGATAGAGCCCTTCGATAGGGTTGATTGTACATAATAACAACAACTTGCTATTACATAGTGTCGTTAAAGTGGTAAAACATCCCAAGGAGCTTCACAGGAGCATTATCAAACAAATTTTGACACTGAGCCACACAGGAGATCCAGGACAGAAACTTAATTAAAGACCTAGGTTTTAAAGCAGGACTCTTAAAGGAGGAGGGCAAGGTGGAGAGTTTTAAGGAGTGGGGAGGTGGTAGCGTAGTGGTAATGTCACTGGACTAGTAATCCAGATGCTCAGCTAGCGCTCTGGGCACAAAGATGGTGAAATTTGAATTCAGTTGGTCTAATGGTGACCATGAACCCATTGTCGATTGTTGTAAAAACCTATCTGGTTCATTAATGTCCTTTAGGGAAGGAAATCTGCCGTCCTTACCTGGTCTGGCCTACATGTGACTCTTAATGTGGTTGACTCTTAAATGCCCTCTGAAATGGCCTAGCAAGTCACTCAGTTCAAGAGAAATTAGGGATAGGCAACAAATGCTGGCCTTGCCAGCGATGCTGATGTTCCACAAACAAATAAAAAAAAAAAATTCCAGAGCTTATGTCCCAGGCAGCTGAAAGCATGGCTGCCAAGGATGGTGCAGAGGAAATGAAGGATGTGCAGTAGGCCTGAATTAGAGAGGAGTGCAGAGATTTTGGAAGGTTGTAGGCCGGGAAGAGGCTACAGAGAAAGGAAGAGGGGTGCAAAACTGTAGAGGGATTTGAACACTAGGAAGAGAATTTTAAAAATCCAGGTGCTGTCCGACAGAGGCCGATGCAGGTCAGCAAACACATGGGGTGATGGGGAATGGGAGTTGGTGCGATTCAGAATATGGGCAGCAGTTTTGGATGAGCTGTAGAAGGAGCAGATTGATGGGTTGAATGGCCTTTTCTGGTTCCTGGCTCTCATTAATCCTTTTCAGATGCTGTCTTCAGATTGAGAACATGAACCAAGTCTATTTTTCACAGGTGTGTCGCATGTGAATAGCCACACACAGTGTATGTGGGACCAGCAATCACACGCAAGTAACATGTGAGATTTCAGAACTGCTGCACATTCTAGATGATTTGAAACAAGCTCTGATGATGGATCAGTGAATAACTCCACTAACCAGTGTTATACCGAATCGCACAGACACAGAAGATCCCAAGAGGTTCAATGCCTGTCCTCTACAGAGTTAAAACATAATTAGTTTCTGTGTTCCTTGTTTAGGGTTTTGGCGCTATCACTGGTTCTCATTCCTTACTAGAAAGTGTGTACAGCCAGACAATGGGTGAAGTCACGGTGAAGTATGGCGATGATGGCTGCCATGGTTGGGCAGCCTATTCATTGTCCAGCATGTGACATATGAAGCAAGGACATTTGCGAAAGAATGCGAGAAGGCTGGAGCCACATCCAGTATGATCTGGTTAGGCCGAATGGCCTGTTTCTGTGCTGTATATTCCATGTAATCTGGCATAAACCAACACCTTCAGGAGGGGAGAAACCTGTTTGAAATCTTGTGAAAGTGATGCAGAGCAACATTGGTTAAAACAGGCACTGAACATATGACTCATTGCTAACCAAGGAAACAAGAACAGCAGAATGTAGAAAATTCATGTGAAGGATTGTCACCTCGACATACTCTCTGAGACTGCTGACTATTAAAGCAGTCGAACAATTCTGTGACTGTGTAGCAGAGGGAGAGCTTCTCTGGTCCTTTCAGTCAGAGCTGAAGGAGGTGAGAGGAGGGAGGGAATAGGCCTGCATTCCCATCATCCCACTGTTAGCCTGACCCAGTTTCCCAAACAATCTTCATTCTGCGTCAAACACTGGTGGCTCACTATCATGTTTGATACTTTACCTGACCTCAGCTAACCTACGGTGACAGCAGGAGATCGGAGCCTGGGAGGGGTTGTGTTTATGGTGGCTTTATTCAGTCCTATCTCTTTTATTTTAAACATTTTATTTTAAAATAAGTTTTTTTTTAAAAATCAACTCCCCTTCAGCTGATGCAGGGTAAGTGGATAACATTTTTTAAAAAATTCTTTGCAGTGTAGTCCTTTTAATATTTCCTGTTGATTCAGTAGTCTGATGTGTGGACTATGGTAATCATTACAATTCTTCAATTAAATGAAAATGGATCACTCGATTAAATATGAAGCATTAGTAATGCTTATAAATATGTCATATGCACGTTCGGTGGCACTTTTGATGGTTCTAAAGAGTAGATGCACCAGTGGGTGTAGTTTTTTTGACTTGTACAGGGACTAGGGGCCCTGTTTCGATGTCAGGCTTAACTGATCTCAGTCACACACCAGAGAAAGCCTCGCCTTAGGGATGTCTCGATTAGATTCCCTGCTTCTGATCCCACACTTTAAAAAATGCGACCGTGCGTCAAGAAGAGGCTCAATTATGATGCCTCTGTGGTCAAATAGTTCACCATCATCTCGGTTCACAAATGTAAGATGGGCTCACTTGAGTTAGGTATTCATGATTGAAATAACTGCATTTGCTGATGAGCTTTGCCCTGACCCCCTAAGGAACCCATTATAAAATCGTCTTGATCTGTGGGCTTGCATATATTTTTCATTTACTTAGCTCCCCCACTGTCCAGACAATTGCCTGCTTAACAGAGATGCCTTTTCTGTTTTGTCAATGCAGCTGATCCACTGGGTCTCTTATTTGAAGTGTGGCCATTCTGTTAGCAGGCGAATTACATACATTTAAACAGTTCGCTATTCTGGCATTGCCTCAGTGTTGCAAATGTGGTGGAGCATTTTTGGGGGCTTCTGTGTGTCTGGCATTGGTCCTTTTTTGTGTGATCGAACCACGCAGACAAAATGTGCTGACTGAACAATTCGAAGCAGCCCGTGCTCTGCCAGTGACCAACTTCAGGACACTAAGTGTGCATGGGCAAGAGGACATTTTTGCTGCAGGTTTATGAAGGAATACGGGGGATAGTTCTTCACTATCTTCACAGTTTTGTTCTCAATAATGAGATTTCTTATTGTATTTTTTAAAATTTTCCTCTTTGTTCCCTCCCGATTCTTCATCCTTTGATTTCTTCACCTCATTCATCACTCTCTCAGTCAGGAATGGAGACTCCTGGCAATAGGAACATAAGAACTAGGAGCAGGAGTAGACCATTCAACCCTTTGAGCCTACTCTGCCATTCAGTAAGATCATGGCTGATCATCTACTTCAACTCCATTTGCTGCACGATCCCCGTAACCCTTGATGTTTTTAATATGTAATAATAGACCTCGGATAATTCTTGCTCCCAGTCTGCCTGCTTGCAGCTGGTTTGGATCAAGCTCACCTGATGATGGGTGTGATGGTGGTAGATGCACTGTAAGTTGCCCATTTCACTCCTGAACACATTTAAGGCTGGGATAGATAGATTTTTGGTCTTGAAGGGAATGGAGGGATATGAGGAACGGGCAGGAAAGTGGAGTTGAAGCCCAAGATCAGCCATGATCGTATTGAATGGCGGAGCAGGCTCGATGGGCCATATTGTCGACTTCTGCTCCTATTTCTTGTGTTCTTGAAAGTGGGGGCTGTCTGCTCAAATTTCCCTTATCCCCTTCTCTGCAACGGCTTTAGAACTGCAGGGAGGTATTGAACAGGGAATGTTGTTTTCCCACACGTATGGAGGCAAACTCGGACAGCAGGGCAAACATAGAATCATACACGACAGAAGGAGGCCATTCGACCTACTGTGCCTGTGCTGACTCTTTGAAAGATCTAACCAATTAGTCCCACTCCCCCTCCTCTTTCCCCATAACCTTGCAATTTTTTTCCCTTAAGTATTTATCCAGTCCCCTTTTGAAAGTCACTACTGAATCTGCTTCCACCACCTTTTCAGGCAGCGCGTTCCAGATCACAATAACTCGCTGCATAAAAAATTCTCTTCATTGCCCCTCCAGTTCTTTTGTCACTATCTTAAATCTGTATCCTCTGGTTACTGACCCTCCTGCCACTGGAAACAGTTTCTCTCAATCTACTCTATTAAAATCCCTCATTATTTCAAACATCTCTATCAAATTTCCTCTTAAACTTCTCTGCTGTAAGGAGAAGAATCCCAGATTCTCCAGTCTCTCCACATAACCCACTATTTTTTATCTGATCTACTATTGTTGAATTATCAAATGTTTAAAGGCCTAATTATTACAGTGAGTTTCCCAGCGATGATTCCATTTTGTTTGTTTGGGGATTGAGGGGAATTTCTTCACCAATTTATCTGCAAACAAGCAAAGAGGAATCAGTATTGGTAGGGGTCTAGTACAGGTCTCTGGCCTTTTCTTCAGAACAGGAGTTGAATGTGATATGAGGGAGAGCAAGGGGCGGCACAGTGGCGCAGGGGCGGCACAGTGGCGCAGTGGTTAGCACTGCAGCCTCACAGCTCCAGCGACCCGGGTTCAATTCTGGGTACTGCCTGTGTGGAGTTTGCAAGTTCTCCCTGTGTCTGCGTGGGTTTTCTCCGGGTACTCCGGTTTCCTCCCACAAGCCAAAAGACTTGCAGGTTGGTAGGTAAATTGGCCATTATAAATTGCCCCTGGTGTAGGCAGGTGGTAGGGAAATATAGGGACGGGTGGGGATGTGGTGGGAATGTGGGATTAGTGTGGGATTAGTATATATGGGTGGTTGATGGTCGGCGCAGACTCGGTGGGCCGAAGGGCCTGTTTCAGTGCTGTATCTCTAAAAAAAAAAAACACAGTTGGGAAACAAGGTGAAAACTAGACATTAAGGAAAATGACAGACAGGAGAAGGCCCTCTAGTCAATCCAGCCTGTCCCATATGATCATAATACCTTGTGTCACAATATAGACACGCTCCCCACCCCACTCGAGAGTCACTTAGAGAGGCGAAAAGACCAGATCATAAAAGCCCAGGCCAGTTAGGGAAAAAATCTGGGAAATTCCTCTGTGACTTCCTTTAGGAGATTGAAACAAGTTCTGCCGATCACCCAGGCCCTGTTTAATATTCTACCGCAATAATGTATCAGTGGAGCCTTGCAAAGCTTACCTGTTAATTCAATGCATGACTGTGAGAAAAATCATTCAGCCCATCAGGTCTGTCCCTGGCACAGAACACATCCAGTTCCCCACCCCACCCTGCCAATCAGTAACTCTAGTTGCCTGTTTCTAACTGCGTTGAGAAGGTGGTGGTGAGCTTAAACCACTGCAGTCCATTTGGTGTTGCTGCACCCACTGTGCTGTTAGGGAAGGAGTTGCGGGAGTTTGATCCAGCAACAATGAAGGAACGGCGATATTGCTCAAGTCAAGGTGGTGTGTGACCTGGAAGTGAACTTGCAGGTGGTGGTATTCCCAAGCACCTGCTGCCCTTGTCCTTCTCGGTGGTGGGAAGTTTGGAAGGTGCTGTCGAAGAAGTCGCGGCGAGTTGCAGCAGTGCATCCTGTCGGGGGTACACACTGCCGACATGGTGCTCCAGTGATGGAAGGAGTGTATGTTTGTTTAAGATGGGGAATGGGGTGCTCATCAAGCAGGCTGCTTTGTCTTGGAACGTGTCAACCATCTGCGACCTCAATTGTCATTGGTGAACCTTGCTATTTGCTCCTCAATTCCTGGCATCATAGACTGCAGTGGTTCAAGAGGAAAAAACATGCAGAGGTATGGAAAAAGAGTAGGGGGAGTGGGACTAATTGGTTAGCTCTTTCAAAGAGCTGGCACAGGTATGATGGGCCGAATGGTGTTTTTTCTGTGCTGTATGATTCTAAGATGGCGTCTCACCACCACCTTCTCATGGCAACTAGGGATAGACAATAAATGCAGCATTGTCAGTGACGCTCATGTCCTGAGAATGAATTTGAAAACAAAAACACTGAGGCAGAAAAGTAATGGGAGAAGATTAGAGCTCATTAACGCTGATACTAAAGGTTTTTTTTTTACATACAGGGATAAGCTTTTAATTAACACGAGGACTTTGAGTTGGGGAGGGGTAGCAGAGGTGGCTGGTGGTGAAGAAAGTCCATTTCTTGCAGGTTTCGCCATAAAAGAAACGGCACAAAAATAAATTGTTTTGCTGGACAATTTTTCCAAAAGGTAATGTCCCTTTAAGACAGTGTATTTTCCAGAGTACATCTGAAATAATTATATAAAGTAGAAACAGCATCATAGAACAGTTGGGCCAAATGGCCTGTCTCTGTGCTGGAGACTCCTTTTATAATATGGAATCGTTTCTCATGGAAGTCAAGAGTTCACCATTAGATTAAAAATAAAAAGCAAGAAGAAATACTATTTAAATTCAAAAGAAAGGCTTCCTTTATCCTCTTGGGTTATACGCAGTTGCCCAGTGAGCAACCATCCTTCCCGTGATTCTCAATGTGCACAGGCCGCTGTCTGAGGGGGAGGGGGGGGAGCTGGAGTGGGGGTGGGGGGGGAAGCCTGGTGATGTCATGCAGTTGGCACCACTAGCGTTGGCACTTAGGTCAGATGCAGTCATTTCCCAGCTGCTGCCATCCAGCTGAACAAGCGCTCATTGTTGGGAATCATTCGTCTCGAATCCACCACCGAGTACACAGAAAAGGGGAGAGAAAAAAAGAGGAGGTTTGTGATCTGGATTTTTTTTTTTGTAGTTTGTGTGTTTATTATCGGGATAATTTCTGTTGAAGGTTGTGTCACCATCAGTCTAGGAGAAGCTAAAAGAAACGTTTTTATTAAAAAAGTAAAAATGTAGCCAAATGCTTAAATGAACCATTAATAAATCTGAGGATGGGTTTCATTTTGTGTTTCTTCGGCTTGAAGTCTTAGCTTCTGAGTGCAGGTTCTGTCTTGTACCCGACCCTTACCGATTATCAGATTGCTACTGGAATTCTATATACATGCGGACAACAGAGAGAGTCTTTTTTCACATTTATTTTTGATGTGTTTTTCTGTCTCTTCCTCCTGCCTGCACCGTGCCAGGGTCTGTTTCCCTTCCGACAACATGGGGAGTCAGTCTCCGCCAGGTCCTCTGTGTAACGTCTGGCGGAAGATGAGTCAGAGGGACACTGGCTAGTTTATCCTCTCATTTTTCCCCTTTCATTGGTGGCTGTGGGGTGTGAACTGGGTTGGGGATGGAGTTTGGGGGCGGGGGGAAGGTTAAGACCATCTCCTTTTGCTCATTGCCAATCCCCCTGAGTATTGAGCTACGATCAGAAGCTCAGGCACATGTTCTACAGTAGGCTGGCAGAGAGTTCGATGATTCCCAACAGAAGGGGCACTCTGCGTCTTACACCAGCTTCTCTGAACTGGTTGTCCTACCCCTCTGTATGCCTTCCTCCCAATACCAGGGATTCAAACAGATACCAACCAGTACTTCCCACAAAAGCTGAGCCACCATCAGTCCTTTAGAAACTGATGGTGGCTTAGGATACGGTAGTGCAGTGGTTTATGTGACTGGACTAATAATCCAGAGGCCTGGACGAATACTCTGGCTAGAAGGTGAGTTTATATCCTGCTGTACAAGTTTGAAAATTTGAATGTTTTTTTTTAAATCTGGAAATAAATAGCGGGCATCAGTAAGAGTGACCTTGAAGCTGTCAGATTGTTGTCAAAAAACCATTTAGTTCACAAATATCGTTTAGGGAAGGAAACCTGCCGTCCTTACCTGGTTTGGCCTCTATGTGACTCCAGTCCCAAGCCAACATGGTTGACTCTTAACTGCCCCCTGAAGTGAACCAGCAAGACACTCAGTTGAAGGCGTATGTACACCAGAGGACCATAATCTGTAGAGTTAGTGTCAAATATTCTTTATTAGACCCCCTCCCAAGAACTAGTACTTGAGCCACTCCAAGGAGCTCAGACATCAGCTCATCACAGGACCTCCAGTCCAGGATCTGATTACAGTTTGAAGCAGGTTATTTTAAGCCTTTTATAAATCATTGGTAAGTCACATTCTGACGTGCAATTTTTTCTAAAATTTGTTCTTGGGATGTGGGCGCCGCTGGCAAGGTCAGCATTTATTGCCCATCCCTAAATGTCCTTGAAAAGGTGGGGGTGAGCCGCCACCTTCACCAGTTGCAGTTCATTTGGTGTAGGTATACCCACAGTGCTGTTTGGGAGGGAGTTCCAGGGTTTTGACCAAGGATTGTCTGATGAACTTATCTTCAAGTGGAGATGAACATTTTCGACAAGATTCACAACAAGTGCATAGAGTCATTATTGCACAGAAGGAAGCCATTCGGCCCGTCAGATCTGCGCTGGCTTTCTGTAGAGCAATCCAGTCAGTCCCATTCCCCTGCTCTATCTCCAAAGCCCTGCGAGTTTATTTCCCTCAAATGCCCATCCAATTTCCTTTTGCATCATCTCCGCTTCTACCACCCTCATAGGCAGTGAGTTCCAGGTCATTAGCTGCGTAACAAAGTTCTTCCTCACATCCCCCCTGCATCTCTTGCCCAAAACCTTCAATCTGTGTCCCCTAGTCTTGTACCATCAGCTAATGGGAAAACATTTTCTTTGTCTATCTTATCTAAACCTACCATAATCTTGTACACCTCTATCAAATTTCCTTTCCTCCCAGAAGAACAACCCCAGATTTTCCAACCTAACCTTGTAGCTAAAATCCCTCATCCCTGGAACCGTTCTAGTAAATCTCCTCTGCACCCTCTCAAAGACCCTTACATCCTTCCAAATGTGTGGTACCTAGAACTGGACACAATACTCTAGTTGTGGATAAACAGATCTTTATAAGGGTTCAGCGTAACTTCCCTGCTTTTGTACTCTGTGTCTATTTATGAAACCCAAGATCCCATATGCTTTGCTAACAACTCTCTCAATATATCCTGCCACCTTCAAAAATCTATGCACATGAACCCTCCAGGTCCCTCTGTCCCTGTACAATCTTTAGAACTGTGCCATTAAGTTTATATTGCCTCTCCCTATCACATCTGCCAAAACGCATCACCTCACACTTCTCTGTGTTAAATTCCATCTGCCACTTGTCTACCCACTCTGCTAGCCTATCTATGTCCTGTTGCAGTCAATTGGTATCATCCTCAAGTTTGGTATCATGGACAAATTTTGAAATTTTACTCTGTATTCCAATATCCAAGTCATTTATGTATTTATATCAAAAAAGCTGTGGTCCTAGCATTGAACCTTGGGGAACACCATTGTCTACTATCCTCCAGTGTGAAAAACAGCCATTTACCACAACTCTCTGTTTTCCGTCCTTAAGCCAAGTTTTTATGCAATTAGACGCTGAGCCTCCTATTCCATGAGACTCAATTTTGCTAACCAGCCTTTTATGTGATACTTTGTCAAACACTTTCTTAAAATCTATGTTGACAACATCCATTACATTCTCTTCATCAACCTTCTCGGTTACTTCATCAAAAAATTGAATTTGATTAATTAACCGCTATCTGCCTTTTACAAATCCGTGCTGGTGGTTCTTAATTTACTCAAACCCAAGTGCATGTTGATTATTTTTCTCTAATTATTGTTTCAAAAACCTTACCCACCACTGATGTTAAAGTGACTGGCCTGTAGTTACTAGGCATGTCCTTACACCCTTTTTTTGAATAAGGGTGTCACATTTGCCATTCTTCAATCCTCTGACATCTCCCCCTTATCTAGGGAAGATTGGAAGGTTATGGAAAGCCCTTCCGCTATCTCCACTCCCACTTCCTTTAGCAACCTGAGATGCAAGCCATCTGGACCAGACGACTTATGCACTCTTAAGCATGTACATGCTTCCTATCAATTTTCACCCCATCCAGTATCTCTACCCTTTCCGCTGCTACCGATTATTTTTTCAGATTCCTCTTCCTTAGTAAATACTGATACAATGTACTCATTAAGTATTCTAGCCTTGCCCTGTGCCTATAAGCATATATTCTCTATTTGTCCCCAGTAGGCCCCACTCCATTTCCTACTTCCCACTTACTACTTGCATACTGGTGGAAGATTTTTGGGTTCCCTTTCATTTTAACTGCCATTCTATTCTCATATTCTCTCTTTGCCAGTCGTATTTTCCTATTCAATTCCCCTCTCAGCTTATTGTATTTCCTTTAAGGTGTTGTCACTCCCAGCAGTCTCCTAAGCTGAATACTGGTTTGAGAATGGCACACACCCTGAAGACTCTTCTAGATGGCCACCCAGCTACTATCCTGACCTCTCACTGCCTGTGGGGTGACACTCTCCTGGATTGTATGATCCAGGAAACTCTCATCTTCCCTGATGCTCCGCAGTGGCTCCAGCTGCCCCTCAAGCTTGGAAATCCTGATCTCGAGCTCCAGCAGCTGGAGACATTTATTACACAAGTGGTTCCCCCAAGACATATGAAGTGTCCTGAAGTTCCCACATGGTGCAGAAATTTCAAGCAACAGGTTACAGCTGCCCATCCATGATCCAAGAAAAAAATCTATTCTCTCTTTTGTAATCTAGTTAGTACCTTGTACAAACTATTAATTTTAATTAATGTCTCTAGACCTGCTCTGTGCTAATACTCTTATTAATTCATTTACTGCTATATTTACCCCAATAGAAATTTTATTAATTAAACTAAGCTGTAAATTGAATACAGTACTTTATAGTTTCCCGGTCCTGATTTAAACCAGGAAAATACAAGAAAAAACCCCATAAAACTCACCAACCAATCACCCACCTACTGTCCTCTGGCGTCAATCCTTGCCTTTATTGGCAAGCACTGTGTAAGGTCCGCACTCTTCCTCCACTTTGATTTATCAGCCACCACTGCTGCTGCCTCTAATTAGAAAGTTTCATTCCCTGACCAGGAATTGAACCTGGCCCATGGTAGTGAAAGCGTCCTAACCACTAGAGCACCAAGGAACCTGGTGATGAGGCTCATTAAAGGTATGAGGGTAGAGTGGTAGAATTGGCTTTGCTTTTAATTGCATGTAAATAGGCTACTGAATTTATAACAGCCTCAGGCATGGTAGTGTCATGGTTATGTTACTTGACCAGTAATCTAGTGAAGGTAACTTTAATTCCCACCCTGGCAGTTTGTGAATTTGGATTCAATTTAACAAAAACTGAATCAATCTGGAATAAAAAGTTCGTATCAGTAAAGGTGATTATAAACCGGTCAGCAAAAACCCACCTGGTTCACTAACGTCCCTTTAGGTAAGGAAGCGGCTGTCTCGCCCAGTCTAGACCTATATGTTTTGAGCAAAGTCAACATTTTCTTCCTGATGATTGAGTCCTTCAACATTCAGGAGTTTTCAGTTCATCCGTAGCAGGAGGTGAAGGAGAGGCGGTGCAGGGAGGTAGAGGGATGGTTATTGTGTGTACTGGAATGTGGCTCCCATTCTGAACTAATACAATAGCAAAAACTGTATCAATTATGATATGAAAGCAGACCCTATATATAACCTAATTACAAACACTGTATACATTATATTGGAACAATATATCCTATGTATATTATAGTATAAAAATAATAGCAGACCCTATATGCATTTTAATAAAATAAAAGACACGTTTAGATATTATAATAGTGATATGGATCAAAGGCGGATAAATGGAATGGAGGTACAGATCAACCATGACCTTATTGAATGGCAGAACAGGCTTGAGGGGCTGAATGGCCTCACTCCCGTTCCTAATTCCACAACATAATAGCAGACCTTGTGTATATTTTAGGGAAAAGTAGAAGCACTCACTGACATTGTTTGAATCAATTCCATGATGTTGACAGCTCGGGAGGAAGACCGAGGAGAAGAGAGAAAGGAGAGGAGAAACAGAATGAAAGAAGGACCTCCTTGATGTAGGTAAGATTATTAATGGCCCCGGGAAGGGAAATGCAGAACACTACATCAAGTTGAACAGGAGCAGCAAAGACAAGGAGGCACAGGGTCAATGGGCAAAGGCACATTTAGGGATGATGATAGAACAAGGTGCCCCACATATAGAATGGTGGGGTAGTAGAGGGAAACCCTCTGGGAATACTTGAGAAGCAGTCAAACAATGAGACTATCAGGTTTTCTGAATGGATGAGCCAATAATATCCTTTCTCATCTGTGTCTGTATAGTGCTATTTTTATTCTGAGAGAGGGGTTGATGGTGGAAATATGCAGAAGAAAGAACATAGCATAAGAATGTAAGAAAGAGGAGCAGGAGTAGGCCATTCCCTCCTCGAGCCTGCTCCACCATTCACTTAGATCATGACTGATCTACCTCAACTCCAGCTTCCTGCTCTATCCCCATCTCTTGATTCCCTTAGTATCCAAAAAATCTATCGATCTCAGCCTTGAATATACTCAATGCCTGAGCATCCACAGCCCTCTGGGGTACAGATTTCCAAAGATTCACCACCCTCACAAATATTCACATTGTCACAACAATCGTGCTGTAGTAGTTTCCAGAAGCTTCTGACTGACAGCTTGTCCCACATTTGCCTTGGTACCAAGCCCTTCACTTTTTAAGCGGGTGTCACTGCATACTGATCAGAAGCAGGAGGCTTGCAAGTTACTCACAGCAGTTAAACAGAGAGGACAGAGGCAGCTATCACCAGAGTTAGTCTTGATACATTTAGGTGGGACAATGGACTCTCCAGTAGTCACATCAGTGACCTCCAACACTTTCCAGTTTGCTCCTTCCTGCCATGCCTCAGCGGCTAGCATTCTTAGCTCTGAGACAGAAGATTGTGGCTTCAAGTCCTACTCCAGGAACATGAGCACATAATCCAGGCTGACGGTCCTGGTGCAGCACTGAAGGAATGCTGCACTATCAGAGGTGCAGTCTTTCAGATGAGATTTTAAAGTGAGGCCCCATCTATTCCTCTCAGGTGGATGTAAAAGATCCTATGGCACTATTTTAAAGAAGCACAGGGGAGTTTTCTCACTGGAACAGATTATCTGTTGCTATTATGAGATTGCTATTTGTGCAAGTTTGCTGTGCACAAATAATACTGCTGCTTTGCTTACATTACAATAATGACTACACTTCAAAAAGTACTTAATTAATTGTAAAGCGCTTTGGGATATTCTGGTTGTGAAAGGCACTGTAGAAATGTAAGTCTTTCTTTACTTGTTTCGTTCTTCACTGCAGTGATCCTGCCAGTAAATGGTTAATTGCTCACATTTTTAAATACTTTTAATTTTTTCATTGGCCTTTAACACACTTGTAACAAATCCTGGTTTCCTGGGAACACTTGTTGTACGCACCTAACAGTCTCTTCATTTCCCTGAATGTGGGACTGGTCCACAATGGGCTGAAAGGATATTTTGATTCTTTCTCAACAGGGAGCAGCTATGGACAGACACAAGGTTGAAAAGAAAGCCTACAATATATTCCCAGTCTGGGCTGAATCAGAGCTCTCTGAGTAGGGGTCTACAATTGACCTCAGCACCCTTGGGTTGGGTGGAGGAAACCGTGCAGAGTCCCTGCTGCTAATCGCCATCCGATCAAACCTCATGGAAGTTTGCACGTTCGTGACATGTGATTGTGATCAAGTTTGGATCAATTGAATGTTTCCACATGTCGGGGGATTCAAAACTAGGGGTCATAAATATAAGATTGTCAATTATAAATCCAATAAGGAATTCGGGAGGATATTCTTCACTCAGACAATGGTTAGAAAATGGAACTCACTACAACATTAGAATGCGGCAAGTAGCATAGATGCATTTAAGGGGAAGCTAGATAAACACATAAGGGGGAAAGAAATAGAAGGATATGTGGATAAGGTTAGATAAAGTAGATTGGGAAGAGGCTCGTGCGGAGTGTAAACACTGGCATAGACCCATTGGGCCGAATGGCCTGTTTCTGTGCTGTAAATTCTATATAATTCAGTGAAGGCTGATGACCTTGGAAAGGTTCTAGGTGACTGTCAGCACCCATAGAAATGCAGCCCCTCAAGAATCAAAACCCACCAGGGAGGAAGGGAGAAGTTTGGTTGAAAACAAAAGAAAGTTCTTTCTGTTTTGTTGGTTGGAGTCCTCATTTCCATTTCTTGTCACACTGAAACTTTTTGCAGTGTTGCCTCTGGGCAGGAAGTCAAGGAATGAATGAAACCATCTGCAAAATCATATAGAGACTGGGAAGAGAGCAAGTGAGCTGGTGACTGTAAGTCAGTATTTAGGTTCCTACATAAAGCCTATTTTCAATCACTGTGTCTTATCACAGACTTAACTGGAGTTGCCAACCCTCCAGGATTTAAAGATTAATCTCCAGGACACTGCTGTGATCATAGAGTCTTTTTTCATTTTCTTTGAAGAGTTTTGTTTATTAGTTCTTAAAAATATCGGAGATGAAATAAAAGGCTGTTTGGCCAGGCAGGGTGGTTGGACAGAGGAGGTCATGTGATGAAACCACCAGGAATGCATCCAACCAGAGTGGGAAACTCTAGTCTTCATCATGACTGCAGCTTCATGAAGATCTAATTGGTGCTACAAATTTATCACTTCCAATCAAAAGAAAAGTATCTAAATGGAATTGTGGCTCTTGGTGGTGCTGGGAGTGGGGAAGTGGGGGGTGGGGGGGATTACTGCTATTAGGGTAAGGTGTTACTTTAACTTGGGTTTCCTAACCACTTCCTGTCAGCAGCTCAGGTGGAACAAGAAGCATGTTGAGAGGAGCACTGACCATAATGTGAAAACGCCAGGTGACAAAGGATGCAACTAGTAGACGCCAAGCTTTGCTTTTGTAATTTACCCAGAAGTGCAAGAGGTTGCACTGTGAGAATCATAGAATCTTACAGCACAGAAGGGGCTCTTTCAGTCCTTCGTGCCTGTGAAAGAGCTATCCCATTTGTCCCACATCCCAGCCTTTTCCCTGTAACTCTGCAAATCAGTCCTCTTCACAGCATGTCCAGTTGTCTTTTGAAAGTTCCTATGGAGTCTGATTCCACTACACTTCTTTTTTAACAGATACAGCACTGAAACAGGCCCTTCAGCCCACCGAGTCTGTGCCGACCATCAACCACCCATTTATACTAATCCTACACTAATTCCATATTCCTACCACATCCCCACCTGTCCCTATATTTCCCTACCTATACTAGGGGCAATTTATAATGGCCAATTAACCTATCAACCTGCAAGTCTTTGGCATGTGGGAGGAAACCGGAGCACCCGGAGGAAACCCACACAGACTTCAGGTGGTGTGTTCCAGATCTTAACAACCCTCTGAAGAAATTTCTCCTCATTTACCCTCTAGTTCTTTTGCCAATTATTTTAAATCTATGACCTCTGCTTGTTGACTCACTGATCAGACAAAACAATTACTTCCTACTTCCTCTGTCAAAACTCCTCTATTAGATCCCCCATTAACCATCTCTGCTTTGAGGACAACAATCCCAGTTCCTCCAATCTCTCCACAGAACTGAGCTTGTTCATTTCTGGTATCATCCTGGTAAACCTCTTCTGCATCCTCTCCTGGACCAGGACATCCTTTCCCAGGTGTGGTGCCCAGAATTGGACACAATAGTGCAGCTGAAGTCTGAACAGTGATTTGTAAAGGTTTGGCATGAGTTCCTTGTTTTTGTATTCGATGTCCCTATTTGCAAAGTCAGTATCCCAAGTGCTTTCTTAACGGCCTTATAGAGTCATAGAGTTATACAGCACAGAAACAGGCCCTTGGGCCCATCATGTCCATGTCAGCCATCAAGCACCTATCTATTCTGATCCCATTTTCCAGAACTTGGCCCGTAGTCTTGCATGCTATGGCATTTCAAGTGCTTATCTAAATACTTCCTAAATATTGTGAGGGTTCCTGCCTCTACCACCCCTTCAGGCAGTGTGTTCCAGATTCCAACCACCCTCTGGGTGAAAAATGTTTTCCTCAAATCCCCTCTAAACCTCCTGCCCCTTATCTTAAATCTTTGCCCCCTGGTCATTGACACCTCTTCTAAGGGAGAAAGTTTCTTCCTAGCTACCCTATCTATGCCCCTCATCATTTTGTATAGCTCAATCAGGCCCCCCTTCAGCCTTCTCTGCTCTAAGGAAAACAACCCTAGCCTATCCAGTCTCTCTTCATAGCTGAAATGCTCCAGCCCAGGCAACATCCTGGTGAATATCCTCTGCACCCACTCCAGTGCAATCACATCCTTCCTATAGTGTGGTGACCAGAACTGTACACAGTACTCCAGCTGTGGCCTAACTAGCGTTTTATACGGCTCCATCATAACCTCCCTGCTCTTATATTCTGTGCCTCGGCTAATAAAGACAAGTAACCCATATGCCTTCCTAACCACCTTATCTACCTGTGCTGCTGCCTACAGTTACCTATGGACAAGTACACCCAGGTCCCTCTGAACCTCTGTGCTTCCTAGGATCCTACCATCCATTGTATATTCCCTTGCCTTGTTCGTCCTCCCAAAATGCATCACCTCACACTTCTCAGGATTAAATTCCATTTGCCACTGCTCCGCCCATCTTACCAGCCCATCTATATCATCCTGTAATCTAAGGCTTTCCTCCTCACTATTTACGACACCACCAATTTCTGTGTCATCTGCAAACTTACTGATCATACCTCCTATATTCACGTCTAAATCATTAATGTACACTACAAACAGCAAGGGTCCCTGCATCGATCCCTGTGGTACACCACTGGTCACAGGCTTCCAATTGCAAAAAGAACCCTCGACCATCACCCTCTGCCTTCTGCCACTAAGCCAATTTTGGATCCAACTCACCAAATTGCCCTGGATCCCACGGGCTCTTACCTTCTTGAACAATCTCCCATTCGGGACCTTATCAAAAGCCTTACTGAAGTCCATGTAGACTACATCTACTGCTTTACCCTCATCTACACATCTAGTCACCTTCTCGAAAAATTTAATCAAATTTGTTAGACATGATCTCCTCCTGACAAAGCCATGCTGACTATCCTTGATTAATCCCTGCCTCTCCAAGTGGAGATTAATCCTGTCCCTCAGAATTTTTTCCAATAGTTTCTCAACTGCCCTGCCACTTTTTCAAGCATTTGTGAATGTATACTTCCAGGTCCCTCTGTCAAATGGAATATCAAAATATCCACCATTTAGATTATACTCCCACTCCATGTTGTTTCTCCCAAACTGCATTACTTCATATTTAAATGTATTTAATTACATCTGTCATGTGTCTGCCCTTTCACTACTCTGTCTATGTCCTACTGAAGTCTGCTGGTATCCCATTCACTATTTACTATGTTACCAAGTTTTACATCATCTGCAAACTTTGAAATGTACTCTAAATACCCAAGTCTACATTTATATATAACAAGAACAGCAGTGGTCCCAATAATGACCCGTGGGGATGCTGTTGCATACTTCTCTCCATGGCCTCTTGTCACAGAGTTCAAAATCCACTCCTTCCATCACCACTGCACTGTGACTGCAGTGTGTACCATCTACAAGAGACACTGCAGCAACTCACCAAGGCTTTTTCAGCAGCACCTCCCAAACCCACGACCTCCACTACCTGGAAGGATAAGGACAGCAAGCGACAAGTTCCCCTGCAAATCAGATGCCATCCTGACTTAGAAATGGATTGCTGTTCCTTTATTGTCGTTGCATCAAAATCCTGGAACACTCTCCCTAACAGCACTATGGGAGTACCCACACCGTACAGACTGCAGCAGTTCAAGACAGCAGCTCACCACCACTTTCTCAAGGGTAATTAGGGATCAGCTGTAACAACACAACAGCAACTCTTATTTATATAGCGCCTTTAATTTAGTAAACTGTCTCAAGGCACTTCACAGGAGCATTATAAAACAAATTATGACACCGAGCCACATAAGGAGATATTAAGGCAGATGAACAAAAGCTTAGCCAAAGAGGTAAGTTTTAATGTCTGAAAAGAGAAAAGGGAGATACTGGGCAGAGAGGTTTAGGGAGGGAATTCCATGTCTTGGGCTTTGGTAGCTGAAGGCACGGCTGCCAATGGTGGTGCGATTAAAATCGGGGATGCTCAAGAGGCCAGAATTGGAGGAGTGCAGAGATCTCAGAGAGTTGTCGGGCTGCTGGTAATTACAGAGAGATGGAGGAACAAGGCCATGGAGGAATTTGAAAATGAGGATGAGAATTTTAAAAACAAGGCCTTAGCTCTGCCTAAACAATGTAGGTCAATGAGCACAGTGGTGATTGGTAAATGGGACTTGGTGTGAGTTAGGACACAGGCAGCAGAGCTTTGGATGACAGCAGGGTTACAGTAGGTAGAACATAGGAGGCAGGCCTGGAGTCCGTTGGCATAGCGAAGTTTAGAGGTCACAAAGACATGGATGCGGGTTTCAGTAGCAGATGAGCTGAGGCAGGGGAGGAGTTAGGTAATTTTATGGAGGTGGAAGTAGGCGGTCTTAGTGCTGATATGTGATCGGATGTTCGTCTCAGATTATCAGCGGTTCAGCCTCAGACGGTTGCTAGGAAGAGGGATGGAGTTCATGGCGGGGACTGAAGACAATGACTTCGGTCTTCCCAATATTTGGTAAATGCTGGTGGTGCCAGCGATGTCTACATCCAGAGAACAAATAAATAAAAGATTCTGAAGTTGCCAGCTAGCAGGGATTTGGTACACACGCAGTGTTATGGGGGCATGGGATGGTTTCTATTTGCCCATTGGCACTCTGTGGTTATACTAGGAGAGATTTTATATTGTTATTCATAGTTCCTACAAGAAGAGTATATTGGGAAGTTACACACCCCTCAAACCTGAGTGTTTCCAAGATAGAGCGAGAATGGTGGGTTGGCAGTGTGCCATCCTCTAGAATGCATTGTGTGTGTACCGGACAAGCAGAACGGTTAATCAGTTCTGTGGTTGCCAGTCTGCTCACATCCATCATTCCAACCGATTACACATTCATTCATTAATGAAAGAAAATTGAGCTGGTACAGCTGTTTCTCAGGGATTTCATTTTAACCCACTTTATCGTCAATGGACAGTAGAATCGAAGAGGGCGTGAATTGGGTGGGTGTAAAAAAGGCTGGTTGCAAAATGACTCTTATGCGCCCTTTTCCATGTTGCAGGTTAGGTTAAAATGTAGCTGCCAAGTTCAAGGATTCAACCAACATCTACAGGAGGTCTGACTGCTTTATCCGTTGCTGATGTGAATTGGGTTTGTTGATAGCAGTGGCTGTTTCTGCCAGTCAATTGTGTTATTCAGTTCAGCTGCCTGCTTGTGGCACATTGCCCTTGAATTTATTCACACTGCCATGCACACGAGTTGGCAACACCTCAGTGCCCTTGATCCATTCTGGAGGTGATTCCATCCAGTAAATACTGCTAAGTAGGGATCTGTCTGAGCTGAGCAACTCATCCAACAACTCACCCTGGGGCGGCAGGCTTGTTGGAGTTCATTGTTGAGCGACAGTTTGCTAAATGTAACTTTTGAGGCATAATGCTACTCACAGCTTGCGTCTTATTGCATTGAATGATGCGTCTCATGAAGGCAGCACTGAAAGGTGGCACTGGATTGTAGTACCTCAAAGAAGTCCCACCTACCAAACTGCAGAAATGTTTCTTTCACAGGTAATCAGTCTCTCGACTGCATAGGAACAGGAGTAGACTAGACTGCAAGATCCTGACTGATCTGTATCTCAGCTTCATTTACTCACCTTAGCTCCATATCCCTTGATACCCTTACCTATCACAAATCTATCAATCTCAGTCTTGATCAATCTTGAATAGGCTAGCTGTAATTTTCAGAATATGCTGGATTCTCTGTATCTATCAAATCCCATCATCATTTTAAAGCCCTCGATTGGTTCACTCCTTATGGATCACCCTCAATCTTCTAAACTCAATGTGCTCCATCTCTTTGATACAACCTGGCTTTTTTAATGTAGGCAAGTGTGAGGTCATCCACTTCAAACCTATAAAGGATAGGTAGAGAAAAGATAGATAGAGTCTAAATGGTGAAAGCTAGAAACAGTGAACGTCCAAAGAGACTTAGGGGTCCAGGTTCATGGATCATTAAAACGTCAGGAATAGAAAATAATTTTTAAAGAAGGCTAATGGAATACTGGCCTTGATATTTAAAGGACTAAAATACAAGGAAGTCGATGTCATGCTTGAGCTCTACAAAGGCCTGGTTAGATCACACAGTTGGTTCTGAGCACCACATCTTAGGAAGGATATGTTGGCCTCAGAGGGCATGCAGCGTAGATATACCAGAATAATACCTGGACTCCAAGGGTTAAATTACGAGGAGAGATTAAACAAACTAGTTTATTATACTGTACTTGTTGCTTACAATGTGGCCTGCTCTACACTGGGGAGACCAAACACAGATAAGGTGACCGCTTTGCAGAACACCTTCATGCAGTTTGCAAGCATGATCCCGAGCTTTCGGTCACCTGTTATTTTAATTCTCTACCTTGCTTTCATGCTGACCTCTCTGTCCTCGGCCTCCTGCAGTGTTCCAATAAAGCTCAAATCTTTCCATTAGGTACTTTACAGCCTTCCAGACTAAATATTGAATTCAATAATTTCAAACCGTGACCTCTGCCCCCATTTTGTTTCCTTTATTTTTACAGGTTTCGGTGTTACTCTCGTTTTTCTCATGTTTTTGCTTTAGGATGTTCTTCATTTTGCCTTTTGTATCTTCTCTAGACACATCTTTTGTTTCTTTACTTGTCCCATTACCACTCCCTTTGGCTCTGCAACACCAACTCTATTGTCATTTAATCTCTCCTGTCTTCCACCCTATATCAGACCTTCCCTTTTGTTCTTTTTGGCACCCTCTCCTCTTTCACTTGTTTGAAACCTATTGCATTTCTAACTTTTCCCAATTCTGATGAAAGTTCATCGACCTGAAAGCTGGCCTGAATTTTACTACATTATTGTGGTGAAAGGCAGGTCCCAAGCACACACTTGCCGGGAGCAGGACCTGCTTGGCGATTTTACCACAGGCGGCCCCCTAACTGGGGGATTAAGGATGGCAGGCAGGCAGGCTCCTGGTGCTGTCAGCCTGATCAGAGGGCTGGTCTTGAGAGAGGTGGTCACTGCTGATGCATGCAGGAGACCTTGGGAGCTGGGCCAAGTAATTTAAAAAAAAAATCTAAGTAAATAAGGGGACTGAGGGTTGGAGGGGAAACTCCTCCAGGGTTGGGGCCCAAGGGCTCTCTTCACTGCCCATGGCTCTCTGTTTGCACCATTGATTCTCTAGCTCCAGTGGCCTCCCTGGGCTGCTGCAGGGAGGCTGCCTCCATTTAGATGGTGGCCTCCCCATGCAGCAGGGAGTTGCCCTGCGTTTGGCAAGATGCCAAAGTCTCCATAAAATGGCCCCTCATTCGGCCTTTAATTATGCCCCCCACCTCCATGCAGCAGGCAGCCAATCTGCAAGCAGTCCTGCCATTGATGAAATGCCCTGGCAGCGGGACCCGATGCAGCTCCCTGCAATTATACTGGCCCCCAGTCCACCTCCCAGGGGCTAACAAAATCCTGTCAACTCTGTTTTTCCCTCCACAGCTGCTGCCTGACCCGCTGAGTATTTTCAGCATTTTCTGTTTTTATTAAACAAACTAAGATTACAAGAAATGCTGGAAATACTCAGCTGGTCTGGCAGCATCTGTAGAGAGAGAAGCAGAGTTAACGTTTCAGGACAGTGACCCTTCTTCAGAACGAGCAAATATTAGAAATGTAAAAGGTTATAAGCAAGTAAAGCGGGGGTGGGGCAAGAGATAACAAAGGAGACGATGCGGATAGGACAAGGTCACAGAATAGCTGACCAGAAGGTCGAGGAGCAAAGGCAAACAATATGTTAACGGTGTGTTGAAAGACAAAGCATTAGTACAGATAGGGTGTTAATGGACTGAGAATTGAACAGCTGCAAGTACAAACATGAAAAAAAGTGGGTAAGAAAACTGAACAAACTAAGGTAAAATAAAATAAACACAAAAATAAATGTTTTTAAAGGAAAAAGAAAAAAATAACTGAAAATAATCGTAAAATGGAGCCCGTCATGCTCTGCAATTATTGAACTCAATGTTCAGTCCGGCAGGCAGTAGTGTGCCTAATCGGTAAATGAGATGCTGTTCCTCGAGCTTGTGTTGATGTTCACTAGAACATTGCAGCAATCCCAGGACACAGATGTGAGCATGAGAGCAGGGGGGGAGTGTTGAAATGGCAAGCAATCGGAAGCTGAGGGTCCTGCTTGCGGACTGAGCGGAGGTGTTCCGCAAAGCGGTCACCCAGTCTGCGTTTGGTCTCCACAATGTAGAGGAGACCACATTGTGAGCTGCGAATACAGTATACTACATTGAAAGAAGTACAAGTAAATCGCTGCTTCACCTGAAAGGAGTGTTTGGGGCCTGGGATAGTGAGGGCAGAGGAGGTAAATGGGCAGGTATTACACCTCCTACGATTGCAGGGGAAGGTGCCATGGGACGGAGACAAGGTGGTGGGGGTAATGGAGGAGTGTACCAGGGTGTCACGGAGGGAATGATCCCTTCGGAATGCTGACAGGGGAAGGGAGGGGAAGATGCGTTTGTTAGTGGCATCACACGGGAGGTGGCGGAAATGGCGGAGGATGATCCTTTGGATATGGAGGCTGATGGGGTGGAAAGTGAGGACAAGGGGAACTCTGTCGCGGTTCTGGGAGGGAGGGGAAGGGGTGAGGGTAGAGGTGTGGGAAATGGGCTGGACACGGTTGAGGGCCTTGTCAACCACAGTGGGGGGGAATCCTCGGCTGAGGAAAAAGGAAGACATATCAGAAGCGCTGTCATGGAAGGTAGCATCATCAAAGCAGATGAGTCGGAGACAGAGAAACTGGGAGAATGGAATGGAGTCCTTACAGAAGGCAGGGTGTGAAGAAGTCTAGCTGTGGGAGTCGGTGGGCTTATAATGGAAATTAGTGGACAGCCTATCACCAGAGATGGAGATAGTGAAGTCGAGGAAGGAAAGGGAAGTGTCGGAGAAGATTACATTACCTAGAATTTAGTCGATTAAGGGGTGATTTGATCAATGTTTTCACAATATTAAGGGAAACTGATAGATTGGATTGGGAGGAACTAGTTCCACCAGGGGACATAGCCTACAAATTCGAACCAGGCCTTATAGGATGAAATTAGAAAACACTTCTACAATCAGAGGGTGTTAGAAGTTTGGAACTTTCAATACTCATGGACTTGTTGAGCCAAATCACCAGTCTCTGTGCTGGAAATACTTTGTAATGCCATGTGAATTTGCACTTGTTGGGTTTTTTTGCTTTTATGGGTGTGAAAGGGAATATTTTCTGCTCTGGACACACTCAAGGCCAGGTAAAGAATGGGTTAAAGCCAAAGGTGCTCTATTCTGCACCAAGATTTAGGAAAACTGCAGCCCCCATTCTTAGAAAAGCTTGCCATGATGCACCAGTGAGACATCAACACTTCCGATATGAGCCATCCATAATGGCTTCCTAAGTGAGATTGTCAATTTGAACTAACTTCCCGAGATTGCCAGTACCAGGAGCTCTGTAGAGAAAGCACAGAAACAGGCCATTCAGCCCACCAGAACCATGCTGGCTGACATAATTCAATTTGGATCCTAATCTGGGCTAGGCTTGGTGGGTGGCAAGAGGAGGAATCACCATCCCCGGGTATGTCCTGTCCCACTAGCAGGACAGACCCAGCAGAGGTGGTGGCACAGTGGTATACAGTCAGGAGGGAGTTGCCCTGGGAGTCCTCAACATTGACTGCAGACCCCATGAAGCCTCTTGGCATGAGGTCAAACATGGGCAAGGAAACTGCCTACTGATTACCACCTACCGCACCCCCTTAGCTGATGAATCAGTACTCCTCCATGTTGAACACCTCTTGGAAGGAGCACTGAGGCTGGCAAGAGCACAGAATGTACTCTGGGTGGGGGATTTCAATGTCCATCACCAAGAGTGGCTTGGTAGTACCGCTACTAACCGCGCTAAAGGACACAGCTGCTAGACGAGTCTGTGGCAGGTGGTGAGGGAAAAACATACTTGACCTCATCCTCACCAATCTGCCTGCCGCAGATGCATCTGTCCATGAGATTTTTGGTAGGAGTGACCATCGCACAGTCCTTGTGGAGACAAAGTCCTGTCCTCACATTGAAGATACCCTCCATCGTGTTATGTGGCACTACCACTGTTCTAACTGGGATAGATTTCAAACAGATCTAGCAATGCAAAACTGGGCATCCATGAGGCACTGTGGGCCATCAACAGCAGCAGAATTGTACTCAACCACAATCTGTAATCTCATGGCCCGGCATATCCCCCACTCTACCATTATCATAAAGCCGGGGGAACAACCTTGGTTCAATGAAGAGTGCAGGAGGGCATACCTCAAAATGAGGTGCCAACCTGGTGAAGCTACAACCCAGGACTACTCACATGTAAAACAGCATAAGCAGCATGTGATAGACAGATCCCATAACCAACAGATCAGATCTAAGCTCTGCAGTCCTGCCACATCCTGTCATGACTGTTGGTGGACAATTAAACAACTAACTGGAGGAGGTGGCTCCACAAACATCCCCATCCTCAATGATGGGGGAGCCCAGCACATCAGTGCAAAAGATAAGGCTGAAGCATTTACAACAATCTTCAGCCAGAAGTGGCGAGTGGATGATCATCTCTGCCTCCTCCTGAAGTCCCCACCATGACAGATGCCAGTCTTCACCCAATTCAATTCACTTCGCGTGATATCAAGAAACGACTGAAGGCACTGGATACTGCAAAGGCTATGGGCCCTGACAACATTCCGGCAATAGTACTGAAGACCTGTTCTCCAGAACTAGCCGTGTCCCTAGCCAAGCTGTTCCAGTACAGCTACAACACTGGCATCTACCCGACAATGTGGAAAAATGCCCAGGTATATCTTGTACACAAAACACAGGACAAGTCCAACCCATCAGTCTACTCTCAATCATCAGTAAAGTGATGGAACATGTCAGCGACAGTGCTATCAAGCGGCATTTGCTTAGCAATGACCTGCTCACTGATGCTCAGTTTGGGTTCTGCCAGGGCCACTCAGCTCCAGAGCTCATTACAGCTTTGGTTCAAACATGGACAAAAGAGTTGAAATCTAGAGGTGAGGTGAGAGTGACTGCCCTTGACATTAAGGCAGCATTTGATCGAGTATGGCATCAAGGAGCCCTAGCAAAACTGAAGTCAATGGGAATCGGGGAAAACTCTCCACTGGTTGAAGTCATACCTAGCGCAAAGGAAGATGGTTGTGGTTGTTGGAGGTCAATCATCTCAGCTCCAGGACATCACTGCAGGTGTTCCTCAGGGTAGTGTCTAGGCCCAACCATCTTCAGCTGCTTCATCAATGACCTTCCTTCAATCATAAGGTCAGAAGTGGGGATGTTCGCTGATGATTGCACAATGTTCAGCAACATTTGCAACTCCTCAGATACTGAAGCAGTCCGTGTAGAAATGCAGCAAGACCTGGACAATATCCAGGCTTGGGCTGATTAGTGGCAAGTAACATTCGTGCCACACAAGTGCCAGGCAATGACCATCTCCAACAAGAGAGAATCTAATCATCTCCCCTTAACATTCAATGGCATTACCATCGCTGAATCCCCCACTGTCAACATCCTCGGGGCTACCATTGACCAGAAACTGAACTGGAGTAGCCATATAAATACCTTGGCTACAAGAGCAGGTGAGAGGCTAGGAATCCTACAGCGAGTAACTCACATCCTGACTCCCCAAAGCCTGTCCACCATCTACAAGGCACAAGTCAGGAGTGTGATGGAATACTGTCCACTTGCCTGGATGGGTGCAGCTCCAACAACACTCAAGAAGCTCAACACCATCCAGGACAAAGCAGCCCACTTGATTGGCACCCCATCCACAAGCATTCACTCCCTCCACCATCGACGCACAGTGGCAGCAGTGTGTACCATCTACAAGATGCACTGCAGCAATGTCCCAAGGCTCCTTCAACAGCACCTTCCAAACTCCCGACCGCTACCAACTAGAAGGACAAGGGCAGCAGATGCATGGGAACACCTGCACCTGCAAGTTCCCCTCTAAGCCACACACCATCCTGACTTGGAAATATATCACCGTTCCTTCACTGTAGCTGGGTCAAAATCCTGGAACTCCCTTCCTAACAGCACTGTGGGTATACCTACCTCACATGGACTGCAACGATTCAAAAAGGCAGCTCAGCACCATCTTCTCAAGGCGATTAGGGATGGGCAATAAATGCTGGCCTGGCCTGCAACGCCCACATCCCAGGAACAAATAATTGTTTTAAAAATCAAAAGACGAATCATTTGGTCTCCAACATCTCCGACTCACTAACAGCATTGACAGTGGCCTGAGGAAGGAAGTGAAAAGAGGCAGTGGAGAAATAGGGTAAAATGATGTGATGTGGAGGGAAGATTATTCAGGAAACAATGGGAAACTGAGCAGATAATCCCTGCGGATATTGAAATCTGAATCAAAAACAGGAAATTGCTAGAAATCAGCTGAAAGGAATGAAAGAAACATTCAGAGTGCTTCAAATGAAAGCACAGGAGCTGCTGCTAATACAGAAGCCACATTGCACAAAGCAAGATCCCACACATTTCATTTATCACTGCAATTGCTTCCCAATTCTTCCTGTATTCTCTGACTCATACTTTGGCAATCCTGTGGAGCATTCCTTATTTCTAGTGGGAATTCTGCTTTATGTCTCTTATTTATCTGGGCACTATGTACAATGAAAAAAAAAATCATACACCGTCTAATTCTTTTTTTTGGATTGGGACTGAGCTCTTCAATCAAGGGTAAGGGGAGCACCATGACCGATGGTCACTGGGAGCTATCATCAAGCTCAGCGTTGGGATGAGCCAGTGCATACGAGATGATCGATGGTCCTGACCACTCAGTACCTGATCTGATTTTCTTCCCTTCCTTGCTTACCAGCACGGTGTGACCTCCAACAATGCCAGTTTGAAACATGATTCTGTCATCAGGACAATGCAACATTTTATGTTTTAAATTGCCACCTGATGTTCCACAGAGTTCTCACCAGAGACTAAAGATCGTGGTTGAGAAGGTGTAGGAGTTCAAGGCATATGAATATTCAAGAACTCTTTCTGCACTGCGGAGAGAGACATGTTGCAGAGGCAGAAGCAGGCAGACAGAATGAGATGCACACACACACTGAAGAGGTGAAAGAGATACTGAAACAGGCCAACAGAGAGGAAGAGAAAACATAGAGAGGAGACAGTCTTACGCACAAAATTTGAAAATGGTGAGAGAGATAAGAACAGAATTGTTTTTGAGACTGTGAGCACAGAATTAGTGAACAAAGGTTTGAAACAAACCTCAAAAGAGGTCAAAATTTCTATCTTGGTTTCTCTACTCTCCTGTGACTGTCTCTCCTTCTCTCTGTTGTTGAGTCTCACATTCTGTCTCTACTTGTGTTTTTTTCTTTCCTTGCTTTCTTGCCTTTCATTCGCTCTGTTTTTTGTTTCTCTCCTTTTATAGACTGAGACTGTCGGAACTGCTTTGTCAGAAATAATAATGGAGGCAGAATCTGTAATAGTTTTAAAATTAAGTGTGCTGCAAACCTTTATTGATTCTGTTTCTTTCTCCCTCAGTCTGTTTCAGTCCATGTCTCTCTCACTGTCATTAAAAAAAGCAAAATACCGCGGATGCTGGAAATCTGAAATAAAAACAGAACATGCTGGAAGTACTCAGCAGGTCTGGCAGAATCTGTGGAGAGAGAAGCAGAGTTGACTTTTCCGGAAGGTTCTGATGAAAGGTCACAGACCTGAAACGTTAACTCTGTTTCTCTCTCCACAGATGCTGTCAGACCTGCTGAGTATTTCCAGCACTTTCTGTTTTTATCTCTCTCTCTCTCTCTCTCTCTCGCCATTTTGAAATATTGTGCATAAGACTGTCTGCTCTCTGTATGTTTTCTCTTCCTCTCTCTTTGCCTGTTTTAGTATCCCTTTCACCTCTTCAGTGTGTGTGTGCATCTCATTCTGTCTGCCTGCTTCTGCCTCTCTCTCTTTCCATCTTTCCATCTTTCCTCCTTTCTTTCTTTCTCTCTCTCTTTCTTTCTTTCTCTCTCTCCCTCTTTCCCTGTCTCTTTTCTTTTCTTTCCTTTCCTTTCCCATTCCCTCCCTCCCTCTTGGAAATTGATTATTTCCAGTCACACAATATCCATGTGACAGGTCAGAAGATCTTTCAATGAAAACTTTTTTAAAAATCGATCAGTCTAAAATCTCGCATCTGACCTGGAGGGAGAGGCTCAGCTTACCCTCGGAGTTCTTGATTATTGTAAAAAAGATTAATTTTTTCCAATTGGGATGGAGCCCAGTATCTGCCTGGACGGAGATCAAAGAGTCGGTGTGTGGAAAATGATGTGATTCCACAGGGAGGGTGGGAGAGGCACTAGCATTCTGTGTTACAGCCAACACCGCACATCATGTAGGCAACTTTCATGCTTATCATTGTTTAGACAGAAAAATAAAAGCGCACACTCAGGCTGACTGGGCCCCAATCAGGTCAAAGAACCAGGGGGGAGATGAGAATTTTTTTTAAGACAGCGAGTTGTTGTGATCTGGAATGCACTGCCTGAAAGGGCGGTGGAAGGAGATTCAACAGTAACTTTCAAAAGGGAATTGAATAAATACTTGGAAAGGAAAACATTGACAGGGCTATGGGGAAAGGGCAGAGGGGAGTGGAACTAATTGGATAGAACTTTAAAAGAACTGGCATAGACACAATGGGCCTAATGGCCTCCTCCTGTGCCATAAGTCATGTAAGATGTCAGCTATGACTCAGTGGGTTTCTCTCTTGCCTCTGAGTCCGAAAGCTGTGTTCAGCACTCCAGAGACCTGAGCACAAACTAAAGACTGGCACTCCCAGTGCAGTACTGAGGGAGTGCTGCACTGTCAGAGGGTGCTGTCTTTTAGATGAGATGTTAAACGGAGGCCCTGTCTGCCCACTTGGGGGGATATAAGAGATCCCTGTTACTTTTTGAAGAAGAGCAGAGGAGTTCTCCCCGGTGTCCTGGCCAATATTTATCCTTCAATTAACATCACTAAACCAGATTAGCTGGCAATTACCACTTTACTGTTTGTGGGGGCTTGCTGTGCACAAATTGGCTGCTGTGTTTCCTACAATATGACAGTGACTACACTTTTTTCAGTACTTCATTAGTGGCAAAGTGCTTTGGGATGTCCTGAGGTCGTGAAAGGTGCTATAGGAATGCAAGTTCTTTCTTTGAGAGGTTTAGGAATCAGTTGTCTTGCCGAAGTGTAAATTCTACCTGCTGATATGTGCGGGGCCAAAGGAAGAAGGTAACGTCAAATAATTGCGAGCCAATCCCATTTCCCGTACGTAGACATGTGTAAGCAGTAGTGGAATGCTGAAAGAAACGGCTGTGTGTTTGTCACCATTAACCTCACTGTCCCTGGAGTGTGGGAGGGGGGGGGGAAACAATTAGCTTGTGTAACTCCAGCATTTTATAGTAGCATTTTTTTGTGTGCTTAGTGATAACAGTTTGGCTCATTTTGTTTCCCCTCGCTTCTGTTTGTGAAATACAGCAATCCGCAATAATAAACGGAGCCTACCTAATTTCCAGGGCTGAATGCAAAATGCAGCAGGAAATGAGAGGCTGAATCATTTTTATCCCTTCCCCCTGCTTGTTTTAATTGGCTAGTTATGAGAGTGGCTAGCAGCCAGTGCTTTTGCCAATTAGAGTGATGCTGCGATTCACTGCTATTGGCCGCCCAGTGCTGGTGACATTTAAGCATGATTGGGCGAGGTGTACGTGATGGAGAGCAGCCCACTGACAGAGAATGGAACGTGAAGGGAGAAGGAACGAGAAAGAGAGAGAGAACGAAAATAAGCACAGCTGGAACAAATGAAATTTAAAGACACAGTCTCCCTTTCTGTTAGCTAGGGTCCCGTCAAAATCTGGAGGTCCTTATATTAGAAGGATTTTGGTGGACCTCCTCCCACCCTGAATTTGCCCAGTGACAAACAGAATCATCCTATTCCAGGAAGGCTTCAGATTCGATTCTGGATTCAGTGCAATGGTAGGGTCACTGTAGATTGTCCTCAGAGCCTTTGGGTTGAGGAAGAGGAAAATCAGTCAGGGTTCCAGCTCTCGGGCAAACTGTTCTATGCACTGGTCGCAGCTTATTTCACATAAATTGTCGGCAAGCAGGTGCCTGACGGGTATGCACACATGATCGTTGTGGGAGGCTCGGCTAGGACTTAGCTGTGATGCCCTCTGCAGTCGAATGCCCCATCAGCACTCCCCTTATGCACTCACACATGAATGACCAGTTGGGTGAGGTAGCACACAAGGGACCACATCTTTTGGAGATTGGTGGTTGGGGTGAGTTACTAGAGTTTAGGGCCTCAGGCAGCCAAAGGCATGGCCATCAATGTTGTTTATTTATTTTATTTAGAGATACAGCACTGAAACAGTCCCTTCGGCCCACTGAGTCCGTGCCGACCAACAACCACCCATCTATACTAATCCGACATTCCCTACCACATCCCCACCATTCTCCTACCACCTACCTACACCAGGGGCAATTTACAATGACCAATTTACCTATCAACCTGCAAGTCTTTTGGCTGTGGGATGAAACCGGAGCACCCGGAGAAAACCCACGCGGTCACAGGGAGAACTTGCAAACTCCGCACAGGCAGTACCCAGAATTGCACCCGGGTTGCTGGAGCTGTGAGGCTGCGGTGCTAACCACTGCGCCACTGTGACGGAAATTGCGCAATGTACAAAAGGTCATAACTGGGGGAGCCCCAACATCTCAGAGGGTTGTAGGGCTTGAGGAGGTTACAGAAATAGGGAAGGAGGGTGAGGGCATGGAGGGATTTGAAAACAAGGAAGAGAATTTTAAAATCGACGGACTGGGAGACAATGTAGATCAGCAAGCACAGGGGGTGATGGGTGAATGGGACTTGGTACAAGTTAGGATATAGGCAGCAGACTTTTGGATGAACAAACCACTCAACTGGAAACCAATCAGATGAAGAAAGCCCACCATCGCCACCGTCTCAGGGTAACAAAGAATGGGCAATAAATGCTGCCTGATCACTGTCTCCCAAATCTTGAGAACAAAGATTTTTTTTTTTAAAAAGCTGCCTGATTGTCCATTGCCGACAGAGAGCGGAAGCAGAGGGTCATTGAATGCCTGTGGTTCAGTGAGGATAGCGAGTGTAGCCTCTCCGCTTCCCTTTGAACTAATGTCTTGGCCACAGTGCAGAGACCCACTTCAAAGGCTGAAATATCTTACTGAGCCTGTTTCTGGTGGTCATGTGTGATTTTAGCTGCTTTATTGGTGGTTTCTGTCCGATGAAAGGACTCTTCTTCTGTTCAAATTGGCTGCATTGTAAGCTAAGTGCGGGGAGGTGACTGGACAGCCTTGACTAAATAAAAAAAAAGCAAATTTAAAAAAAGGAAAAGTGCAAATAGATTATTCTTGTGACGTGTTAGTCAGTACAATTTTGGGTAGCAGTTCCAAGAGTGATTCACGGTTTCTATGTGAAGACAGTCCATTGTCTCATCCTCAGTACAATAATGGTCTTCTCAAGCGTATATTACATAGAATTGCTTCAAGTCTGCAGAACAGAAATAGGCCTTTTGGCCCAACTGGTCTGTGCTGGTGGTTCTGCTCCATACGACCTCCCTCCCACCCCTCTTCATCTCACCCAATCATATCCTCTATTCCTTTCTCCCTCATGTTTTTTTTCAGTCATAGGATGTGGGAGTCGCTGACAAGGCCAGCATTTGTTGCCCATTTCTAATTGCACTTGAGAAGGTGGAGGTGAGCCTCCTTCTTGAACTGCTGCAGTCCATCTGGTGCGGGTACTTCCATAATGCTGTTAGGAAGGGAGTTCCAGGATTTTGACCCGGCAACAAAGATAGGTAGGAAAGTAAGTTGTGAAGAGGACATAAGGAGGCTACATAGGGATATAGATAGGTTAAGTGAGTGAGCAAAGATCTGGTAAATGGAGTTCTTCTTTGGCCTCCTTATCTCGAGAGACAATGGGTAAGTGCCTGGAGGTGGTCAGTGGATTGTGAAGCAGCGCCTGGAGTGGCTATAAAGGCCAATTCTAGAGTGACAGGCTCTTCCACAAGTGCTGCAGAAAAATTTGTTTGTCGGGGCTGTTACACAGTTTACTCTCCCCTTGCGCTTTTGTCTTTTTCCTGCCAACTGCTAAGTCTCTTCGACTCGCCACACTTTAGCCCCGCCTTTATGACTGCCCACCAGCTCTGGCGAACGCTGGCAACTGACTCCCACGACTTGTGATCAATGTCACAGGACTTCATGTTGCGTTTGCACATAGGTTAAATGAGTGAGCAAAGATCTGGTAAATGGAGTATAATGTGGGAAAATGTGAAATTGTCCACTTTGGCAGGAAGAATAAAAAAGAAGCATATTATCTAAATGGTGAGAGATTGCAGAGCTCTGAGACGCAGAGGGATCTAAGTGTCCTAGTGCATGAATCGCAAAAGGTTCATGTACAGGTTCAGCAAGTAATTAGGGAAGCTAATAGAATGTAATTGTTTATTACAAGGGGAATTGAATACAAAAGTAGGGAAGTTATGCTTCAGTTATACAGGGCACTGGTGAGACCACATCTGGAGTACTTTAAGGAAGGATGTAAATGCATTGGAACCAGTTGAGAGAAGGTTTACTAGACTAATCCCTGGCATGGGCGAGTTGTCTTTGAGGAAAGGATGGACAGGCTAGGCTTGTATCCACTGAAGTTTAGAAGAGTAACAGGCGATTTGATTGAAACATGTAAGATCCTGAGGGGTCTTGGCAGGGTGGATGTGGAAAGGTTGTTTCCTCTTGTGGGAGAATCTAGAACTAGGGGTCACTGTTTAAAAATAAAGGGTTGCCCATTTAAGACAGAGATGAGGAGAAATCTTTCAGTGGGTCATGAGTCTTTGGAACTCTCTTCCTCAAAAGGTGGTGGAAGCAGAGTCTTTGAATATTTTTAAGTCAGAGGTAGATAGATTCTTGATAAACAGGGGATGAAAGGTTATCCAGGGTAGATGGGATGATTTTATTGAATGGCAGAGCAGGTTTAAGGGGCCGAGTGGCCTACTCCTGCTCCTAATTCATATGTTCGTATGAAGGAATGACGATATAGTTCCAAGTCAGGATGGTGTGTGACTTGGAGGGAAACTTGCAGGTGGTGGTGTTCCCATGCATCTGCTGCCCTTGTCCTTCTAGGTGGTAGAGGTTGTGGGTTTGGAAGATGCTGTTGAAGGAGGCATAGTGAGTTGCTGCAGTGCATCTTGTAGATGGTTCACACTGCTGCCACTGTGCATTGGTGGTGGGGGGAATGAATGTTTAAGATGGTGGATAGGATGCCGATCAAGTTGACTGCTTTGTCCTGGATGGTATCGAGCTTCATTAGTGTTGTTGAAGCTGCACTCATCCAGGCAAGTGAAGAGTATTAAATCACACTCCTGATATGTGCCTTGTAGATGGTGGACAGACTTTGGGGAGTTGGGAGGTGAGTTACTCTATTTATATGGCTGGTCCAGTTCAGTTTCTGGTCAATGGTAACCCTCAGGTTGTTGATAGTGGGGGATTAAGCGATGGTAATGCCACTGAACATCAAGGGGAGATGGTCATTGCCTGGTACTTGTGTGATGCGAATGTTACTTGCCACTTATCAGCCCAAGCCTGAACGTTGTCCAGGACTCGCTGCATCTGGCCATGGGCTGCTTCAGTATCTGAGGAGTCGTGAATGATGCTGAACATTGTGGAATCATCAGCAAACGTCCCCACTTCTGACCTTATGATGGAGGGAAGGTCATTGATGATAATGGTTGGGCCTAGGGCACTACCCTGAGGAACTCCTGCAGTGATGTCCTGGGACTAGCTTCCCTTTAAATGCATCTATACTATTCACCTCAACCACTTCTTGTGGTAGCGAATTTCATATTCTAACCACACTCTGGGTAAAGATGTTTTTCCTGAATTCCCCACTGGCTATTTTAGTGGCCATTTTATTATTATGAGCCCTAGTTTTGGAACAGAAACTATAAATTACATCTTTTTCCCATAGTTGTCAGTATGGGGAGGGGAAGGGGTGATGGGGGGAAGATGTCACAACCACTGAATAGGCCTCAGTATCTGCGCAACGAGGTCTCATATGGGAGTAATAGAACGTGCAGTAAATAAACAGAGAGAAAAGCAGAATTATCACTTCCTACCACATCTGTTGAAATTGCAACCAAGTTAGATAACTGCTCTAAATCTTGGGGCATTCTTAAAAGTCATATGATACATAAGTGACTGTAGGTGCTGGTGGAGCCTGAATGATGTTAGATCCTGTATCCAGTTCAGAGGATGTACCAGTTGGGATGAAAGTGTGGAAGGAATTCTGCCCGAATCCCTGTATTCAGCCTCTCAAGATTTCGACTGGTGTTGTTCAGAGAGCTAGTGTTACATTTTAGGTGCCTGCATTGGCCGATAAATTAGTTAGCTGATCTCAGTTTCCCTCAAAGCATTGGGGTTTGCCACCTTCCAGAATTGCCCTAGGGTCTTCATTAATTGGTGATTAATTTCCAGGATAGTTCTGCAAGCAAAACTTGGGAGAAAAATTATAGAGCGTTTAAATAAAAACATTATGATTTTTGTTCCTATTCTGTTTATTAGTTACAGAAACATTGGAAATGGGAACAAAAGGTTATTTAACCAGGTGAGTCTGTTAGAGGCAGGGGTCATGTGATGAAATCATAAAATAGAATCATAGAATGGTTACAGCACAGAAGGAGGCCATTCAACCCGTTGAGCCTGTGCTAGCTCTCTGCAAGAGCAATTTAGCTAGGCCCACTCCCCCACTCTTGCCCCACTGCAAATCTTTTCCGTTCAAGTATTTATCCAATTTCTTTTTGAAAGCCACGGTGAAATCTGTCTCCATCATGCTCGCACGCAGTGCATTCCAGATGCCGATCACTAGCTGAATCAAAAGGATTTTCCTCATGTTGCCTTTGATTCTTTTGCTAATCACCTTAAATCAGTGTCCTCTGTTTCTTGACCCTTCCACCAATGGAACAGTTTCTCTCTATCTACTCTGTCCAGACCCCTCATGATTTTGAACACCTTTATCAAATCTCCTCTCAGCCTTAGCTTCTCCAATCTGTCTACTTAACTAAAGTTCCTCATCCCTGGAACCATCTTTACTGTACCGTCTCTAAGACCTTCACATCCTTCCTAAAGTGTATTGCCTAGACTTGTACGCAATATTCCATTTGAGGCCGAACCAGTATTTTATAAAGGTTCACCTTAACTTCCTTGCTTTTGTACTCTTTGCCTCTATTTATAAAGCCCAGAAGACTGGACATCCAGGACTATGACCCATCAGAGCTAGCAACCCTATTGAAGTGGCCAGATCAATAACCAGTGAACCCTGCCCCTCCATCAAAAGGTGTTTCTATATGGATATAGATCAGTTCCACGGGACAAGCATTACAGCAGCATCAATAATTTAATGATAAAGTACTAGTTGCACATGGTAAAAAAATTTTTTCCAAAATATACTTTATTCATAAAAATCTGTAAAAATTACATTGCCAAACAGTTTCAAAACAGCACCAAAAATACAAACATTGCAAGGGAGATCAGTTTCCTTCAATACTGTCATGAGTTTCTTCCCAATCCTTCCGTTTCACAATTGTCATGTCAATTACAGTTTTACATTTACAGCAATTGAGAATATTAACGATACAGTTCGAGGGGTTTCCCATGGATCCAGCCCCTCAGTTCAGCTTGGTGGGGGGACCTTACACTGTGGTCTTTCCCCATTGAGCCTTTGCTGCGGCTGCCCCAAGCTTTAGTGCGTCCCTCAGCATGTAGTCCTGAACCTTGGAATGTGCCAGTCTGCAACATTCGGTGGTGGACAACTCTTTGCGCTGGAAGACCAGCAAGTTTCGGGCAGACCAAAGGGCGTCTTTCACCGAATTGATAGTCCTCCAGCAGCAGTTGATGTTTGTCTCGGTGTGCATCCCTGGGAACAGCCCGCAGAGCACAGACTCCTGTGTTACAGAGCTGCTTGGGATGAACCTTGACAAAAACCACTGCATCTCTTTCCACACCTGCTTTGCAAAGACACATTCCAGGAGGAGGTGGGCGACCGTCTCTTCCCCACCACAGCCAACGCGGGGGCACTGTGCGGAGGGGGCGAGACTTCGGGTGTGCATGAAGGATCTGACAGGGAGGGCCCTTCTCACCACCAGCCAAGCTACGTCTTGGTGCTTGTTTGAAAGTTCTGGTGATGAGGCATTCCGCCAAATGACTTTGACGGTCTGCTCGGGGAACCATCCAACAGGATCCACCGTCTCCTTTTCCCGTAGGGCCTTGAGAACATTCCGTGCAGACCACTGCCTGATGGACCGGTGGTCAAAGGTGTTTTCCCGCAAAAGATGGATTTTAGCCCCAGTTCTTTGGAGAGCAGGTGTTGCTTCTTTGCTCCTATTCTGCCCTTCCCCATTAAGGTCATTCTTCATTGATAGTAAACCTAACTTCATGTGGTATCCACATGACCATGATCCTCAGCCAATCAGTCTCTGTCCCTTTTTGACTGATATATGGGCATAATTCCATTTTGTTTTTCTTGTATTATATCCCTAAGCTACAAGTTAGAACCAACTGCAGTAAAACAGTTTAGGATTAAATGGGCTTTGGAAGAGAGCAGTTTAAAAAACAAAAAATTCATTCATGAGATGTGGGCATCACTGACAAAGCTAGTATATGCCCATTCCTAGTTGCCCTGGAGAAGTTGGTGATGGTGAGCTGCCTTTCTTGAAGTGCTGCAGTCTGTGGGTTGAAGGTGCTCCCACAGTGCTGTTAGAGAGTGAGTTCAGGAATTTGACCCAGTGACAATGAAGGAATGGCAATATTGTTCCAAGTCAGGATGATGTGTGACTTGCAGGGGAAATTGTAGATGGTGGTGTTCCCATGCATCTGCTGCACTTGTCCTTCTAGAATCATAGAAAGTTTAAGGCACGGAAAGAGGCCACTTGGCCCATCATGTCCGTGCTAGCTGAAAAACGATCCACCCATTCTAATCCCACCTTCCAGCATTTGGTCCATAGCCCTGCAGATTACGGCACTTGAGGTGCATAAATCTATGCCCCCTAGTCACTGACCTCTTTGCTAAGGTGAATAGGCCCTTTACCTCCACTGTATCCAGGCGCCCCACAATTTTGTACATTTCAATCAGATCTCCCCTCAGCCTTCTCTGTTCCAAGGAGAACAACCCCAGCCTATCCAAATTTTCCTCATAGCTGTATTTTTCCAGTCCTGGCAACATCCTCGTAAATCTCCTCTGTATCCTCTCTAGTGCAATTTCTGTAATGAGGTGACCAGAACTGCACACAGTACTCAAATTGTGGCCTAACCAATGAGTTATACAGTTCCAACATAACCACCCCATTTCGCACCCCCCCCCCCCCCCCCACCCCATTCTTATATTCTATACCTCGGCTAATAAAGGAAAGGATTCCATATGCCTTCTTAACCACCTTATCAACCTGTCCTGCTACCTTCAGGGATCTGTGGATATTCACTCCAAGGTCCCCCACTTCCTCTACACTTCTCAATATTTTCCCATTAATCATGTATTCTTTTGCCTTGTTTGACCTCCCGAAATGCATCACCTCACACTTCTCTGGGTTGAATTCCATTTGCCACTTTTCTGCCCATCTGACCAGACCATCAATATCTTTCTGCAGCCTACAGCTATCCTCCTCACTATCAAACACCCGGCCAATCTTTGTGTCATCTGCAAACTTCTTGATCATGCCCCCTACATTTACGTCCAAATCGTCAATATATACTACAAAAGGCAGGGGACCCAGTACTGAGCCCTGTGGAACACCACTGGAAACAGCCCTCCAGTCGCAAAAACACCCATCAACAATTAGCCTCTGTTTCCTGCCACTGAACCAATTTTGTATCCACCTTGCTGCATTTCCCTCGATCCCATGGGATTTTATTTTTTTAACCAGTCTGCCATATCTAGAGGATGTAACTAATAGACTAGATAAGACAGAACCAGTGGATGTGGTGTATTTGGACTTTCAGAAGGCTTTCGATAAGGTCCCACATAAGCGATAAGTGTGCAAAATTAAAGCACAAGGGATTGGGGGTAAGGTACTGACATGGATAGAGAACTGGTTGGAAGACAGGAAACAAACAGTAAGAATAAACGGGTCTTTTTCCAAGTGACAGGCAGGGGTACCGCAGGGATCAGTGCTCGGACCCCAGCTATTCACAATATATGTTAATGATATAGATAAGGGAATTAAATGTAATATATCCAAGTTTGCAGATGACACAAAGCTGGGTGGGAATGTGAGCTGTGAGGAGGATGTAGAGAAGCTCCAGTGTGATTTGGACAGGTTGAGTGAGTGGGCAGATACATGGCAGATGCAGTATAATGTGGATAAATGTGAGGTTATCACTTTGGTGGCAAAAACAGAAAGGCAGATTATTATCTGAATGATGATAGATTAGGAAAGGGGGAGGTGCAGCGATACCTGGGTGTCCTTGTGCACCAGTCCCTGAAAGTAAGCGTGCAGGTGCAGCAGGCAGTTAAGAAGGTAAATGGTATGTTGGCCTTCATAGCGAGAGGATTCGAGTACAGGAGCAAGGATGTCTTGCTGCAATTATACAGGGCCTTGGTGAGGCCACACCTGGAGTATTGTGTGCAGTTTTGGTCTCCTTATCGGAGGAAGGATGTTCTTGCTATGGAGGGAATGCAGCGAAGGTTCACCAGACTGATTCCTGGGATGGCAGGACTGACGTATGAAGAAAGATTGGGTTGATTAGGCTTGTATTCGCTAGAGTTTAGAAGAATGAGAGGGGATCTCATAGAAACAGTGGCGCAGTGGTTAGCACCGCAGCCTCACAGCTCCAGCAACCCGGGTTCAATTCTGGGTACTGCCTGTGTGGAGTTTGCAAGTTCTCCCTGTGACCGCATGGGTTTTCGCCGGGTGCTCTGGTTTCCTCCCACAGCCAAAGACTTGCAGGTTGATAGGTAAATTGGCCATTATAAATTGCCCCTAGTATAGGTCGGTGGTCGGGGAATTGAGGGAAGGTGGGGATGTGGTAGGAATATGGGATTAATGTAGGATTAGTATAAATGGGTGGTTGATGGTCGGCACAGACTTGGTGGGCCGAAGGGCCTGTTTCAGTGCTGTATGTTTAAATAAAATAAATAAACCAACAAAATTCTAACAGGGCTGGACAGACCAGATGCAGGAAGGATGTTCCCGATATTGGGGGAGTCCAGGACCAGGGGTCACAGTCTAAGGATAAGGGGTAAGCCATTTAGGACTGAGATGAGGAGAGATTTCTTCACGCAGAGAGTGGTGAACCTGTGGAATTCTCTACCACGGAAAGCAGTTGAGGCCAAATAATTAAATATATTCAAGAAAGAGTTAGATATAGTTCTTAGGGCTAATGGGATCAAGAGATACAGGGAGAAAGCAGGAACAGGTTCAAAGGGCCGAATGGCCTACTCGTGCTCCAATTTTTCTATGTTTCTGTATAGGATCTTGTCAAAAGCCTTGCTAAAATCCATGTAGACCATATCAACTGTACTACCCTAATCTATCTTCCTTGTTCCTTCTTCAAACAATTCGATCAAGTTGGTCAAACAAGATCTTTCCTTAACAAATCCATGCTGACTATCCTTGATTAACCTGTGCCTTTCTAAGTGACAGTTTATCCTGTCTCTCAGAATAGATTCCAATAATTTGCCCACTACAGAGGTTAGACTGACTGGCCTGTAATTATTCGGTCTAACCTTCACTCCCTTTTTAAACAGAGGTACAACATTGGCAGTTCTCCAATCCTCCGGCACCACACCTGTATCCAGTGAGGACTGGAAAATGATGGTCAGATCTTCTGCTATTTCCTCTCTTGCTTCTTTTAACAACCTGGGGCACATTTCATCTGGCCCTGGTGATTTATCAACTTTCAAGGATGCTAATCCCATTAATACTTCCTCTTTCCCTATGTTTATCACATCCAATACTTCACACTCTTCCTCCTTAATTACAATATCTGCATCGTTCCCCCTCTTTTGTGAAGACAGATGCAAAGTATTCATTAAGAACCATACCAGCAGCTTCCACCCCTACACATTGGTTACCTTTTTGGTCTTTTATGGGCCCTACTCTCTCTAGTTATCCTCTTACTCTTAATGTATTGATAAAACATCTTTGGGTTCACCTTGATTTTGCTTGCCAATATTCTTTCATGCCCCCTCTTTGCTTTCCTAATTTCCTTTCTTGATTTTACCCCTCCACTTTCTATTCTCCTCTTGGCTTTTTGTAGTATTGAGTTCTCGGTGGCGGACATAAGCTTTCTTTTGCCTTTTCTGCCTTATCTTACCATAGGTTTTAGAGTTCACAGGTTTGGAAGGTGCTGTCGAAGGAGCCTTGGTGAGTTGCTGCAGTGCATCTTGTAGATGGTACACGCTGCTGCCACTGATGCATCGGTGGTGAATGGAGTGAATGTCTTTTAAGGTGGTGGATGGGGTGCCAATCAAGCAGCCTGCTTTGCTTGGATGATGTTGAGCTTCTTGAGTATTGTTGCAGCTGTACTCATCCAGCCAGTTGGAGAGTATTCCATCACACTCCTCCTGACTTGTGCCTTGTAGGTAGCCTGGATTAGACCTGTCTGTGATAACCTCAAGTACCACCTCCCCCTTCACTCCTAACTAAGCTGTCAAATAACACATACCAGCTGCACTCACAGATGAAGCATAGTCATTTGGGGCAGAGTATTACAAAGTATCTAAAGCACTGAAAGAGGCCATTTGGCCCAACAGATCCATGCTGGTGTTTATATGAGTCTCCTCCCACCCTACTTCACTTAACCTCATCAACATATCCTTCTATTCCTTTCTCTCTCATGTGCTTATCTAGCTTTCCTTTGAATGCATCTACTCTTTTTGCCTTAACCACTCCCTGTGGTTGCGAGTTTCACATTCTCCCCACTCTCTAGGTAAAAACGTTTCTCCTGAATTCCCTATTGATTTATTAGTGACTATCTTATATTTATGGCCCGTAGTTCTGACTTCATCTGCAAATGGAAACACCCTCTCTACATCTATCCTATCAAAGCTTTTCATAATCTTGAAGACCTTATCAGATCACCTGTTAGTCTTCTCTTTTCTAGCTTATTCAGTCTTTCCTGATTATTATAACCCCTCAGTTCTGATTTCATTCCAGGAAACCTTTTTTGCACCTTCTCCAGTGAATGATATTCTTTTTATAATGTGGAGGCTCGGCCTGTTCACAGTACTTCAGTGTGGTTTAACCAAGTTTAACAAAATTTCTCTGCTTTTCAGTTCTATCCCTGCAGAAATGAACCCCAGTGCTTGTTTTTTTTATGGCCTTATTAACATTCATCACTACTTTTAGTGATCTGTGTATCTGAAGCCCCCAGATCCCTCTGTTCCTCAACCACATTTAGATACTTATTATCCAAGGATTGTGCGGCCCACTTCTTCCTATCAATATGTATTACCTTGCACTTTTCTATATTGAAGTTCGTTTCCCAATTACACACTCATTCTGCAAGTTTATTAATTTTAATATTAATATGTTTTGCCACAGTCCTTTTCTGTATTAACCACACCCCCCAATTAGACGTTATTGGCAAATTTTGTAATATTAGAGGAGAAAAGAAATATTTAGGAGACCCAGGTGAATTTACACTCATGTATATCACTGAGTTGAATATTATACAAGAACTTACATTTATTTAGCGCCTTTTACATCCTCAGGATGTCCCAAAGCGCTTTGCTGTCAATGAAGTACTTTTGAAGTGTAGTCATTGCTATAATATAAGAAACACAGCAGCCAATTTGCACACAGCAAGCTCCCACAGGCAGCAATGTGACAATGACTGGATAATCTTTTTTTCTGGTTATTAAGAATTGTACATGAAACACATTCCTCCGATTCCATTGAGTTGCTTTTGTAAATCAGTTCATCTCAGATGCTGACCACTAGGAGATGCAAGAGGTCCATTTGGGCTGATTAATTCACTGATTATTTTCTAGCCCCCTCACCCTGTCCCGTAGTTGATAGAGAAGCGCCTTCATTTGCTTAGGGTTCCCCTCCCACCTCTGACATTCCTCTAATACATCTCAATCAAGTGGCCACCGTTAAGCCTAGCCAATGAGTGTTGGCGGGATATTCAACCATGGAGGAATGTTACAGCTGTTCCTAATTCTATCTTTACTCAACATCCATGCACACGCACATTGGCCTGGGGTTTACTGGATGGTGATTAGCAGAGAAATACTGGCGTCTTTTTAACCAAGTGAGTGTGAGGACAATGGTAACATCTCTATTGATAATTCCAGTTGAAATCAGCTAACTGTTCTCTGGGTTGCGCATAGACTCATTGTGTTTGTGGGTCTACCAATCATTTTTTTATTCTTTCATCACTGCGAGAAGCGATAAAGAAAATTTCAAATTTTGAGATTGAGAGCTTTTTGTTAGGCAAGAGTGCTTTTTTATATTCATTCATAGGATGTGAGCGTCACTGGCAAGGCTGGCATTTATTGCCCATCCCTAAATGCCCTTGAGAAGTGCCTTCTTGAACCGCTGCACTCCATGTGGGGTAAGTACACCCACAGTGTTGTAAGGGAGGGAGTTCCAGGATTTTGACCCAGTGACAGTGAAAGGACAATATATTTCCAAGTCAGGATGGCGTGTGACTTGGAGGGGAACTTGGAGTGGTGGTGTTCCCATGCATCTCCTGCCCTTGTCCTTCTAGGTGGTAGAGGTTGCAGGTTTGGAAGGTGCTGTCGAAGGAGGCTTGGCGAGTTGGTGCAGTGCATCTTGTAGATGGTACGCACTTCTGCCACTGTGTGCCAGTGGTGGAGAGAGTGAATGTTTTAAGGTGGTGGTTGGACTTACTCTTGTTCCTAAATCAATGCCGAATACAATCGCTCACATCTGTTATAAGGTATTCCTTTTCTCTCTTTTAAAGGTTGAGTAGGATAAACACATGGAGCTTCTAAACCCTGGTCCAGTTCAAACTGGGTTCTCTTGCTCTGATCCAGGACTAGTAAGAACACTCTGCCAAGCTGGTTTTGTAGCCTACCGTGTGATTGGAAGTAGCAATGGAATATTCACAGTTAGCTGATCGCAACTGGAATTATCGGTAGAGATGTTACCATTGTCCTCACACTCACTTGGTTAAAAAGAGGCCAATATTTCTCTGCTAATCACCATCCAGTAAACCCAGGCCAATGGGCGTGTGCATGGATGTTGAGCAAAGATAGAATTAGGAACAGCTGTAACATCCCTCTGTGGTTGAATAACGGTGGCCACTCGGTTGAGAAGTATTAGAGGAATATCAGAGGTGGGAGGGGAACCCTGAGCAAAAGAAGGTACTTTTCTATCAACTACAGGCACCAGCAGGTCAAATGTTTAGTCTAATAATATGTTGAACTTGTTTGCATTGCTGTGTTAGGGACCATCCTTAAATCTTGGCAAGACCACAGGGTCCTAACTCTATATGTTTCCATACTCACGCTGTAATAACCAGTCAAAAACCAGACTGCGTATTCAAATGAACAACAACTTGCATTTATGTAGCACCTCTAACATAGTAAAAATGTCCCAAGGTGCTTCACAGAAGCCATTCACAAATAAATTTCGACACTGAGCCATATATTAGGACAGGTGACCAAAGGTTTGGTCAAAGAAGTAAGTTTTAAGAAGCATCTTAAAGGAGGCTGAAAGATTTATGGAGGGAATTCCAGAGCTTCGGGCCTTGGCAACTGAAGGCACACCCACCAATGGCGGAGTGATAAAAACAATTTGGCAGTGCGCAAGAGGTCAGAAATGGAGGCGCGCAGAGATCTCGGAGGGTTTTGCAGCTGGAGGAGGTTATAGAGATAGGGAGGGGTGAAGATTTGAAAACAATTTTAAAGTTGAGGCATTATCAGACCAGGAGCCAATGGAAGCCAGTGAGCAGACGGCTGATGGATCAACAGGAGTTGGTGTGTGTTAAGATATGAATACCAGAGTTTTAGATGAGCTCAAGTTTACAGAAGATGGAAGGTGGGGGGAGGGGGGTAGCCAGAAGAACATTGGAATCACCAATTCTGGAGGTAACAAAGGCATAGCTAAGCCTGCACACACGTGTAAAATGCACTTCTTCTTTGTATATGCAACCAGCTTTACAATCCAGCTCAGAAAACTGGAAGGTTGCTGCCTGGTTTTCACTATTTCAATTCTCAAGCAGCCATCCTGACTGATCAAAACTAATTACTCATTTATAAAAGACATTTATAACAATATCTGTTTACATAACAAGTTTGACAGAGTTCATTGCACTTTAAATATCATGCTCCAAAGTGTCAAGGGTACACAAACAAGCAAGCTAGTCATTTTGTGCTGGTTTTTACTGACCTGGAGCCAGTAATTTACATACAGCTACCAATGCACAAATTTTTCCTGTATCACTGCAATTAAACTCGGACTGACCACAACCTGTTAATTTACAGTGATTAAAATTTTGGGGCCTTAAAGGGAAAGTCCACCTTAGCAGCAGATAACCATTGTGTATTATATTCCTGTCACTTTACAATAAGTATCACCCAACTTACTATGACCAATACTACAGAACATGCACTTGTTATATATAAAGATGTTCCTGAACATTTGCCCTTTCTCACCCACCCGCTATCGCATCTTTGCACTTTTTCTTGAATGTTCTAGTATTTAGGGATGGTCCCTTACAAATCCCTGTTGCATTTATAGTGCTTCAAATTCTCCTTAAAGCAGTCTGCTTATTTAAAGTGTTTGACTTGGAATTTAAAAGGTAGAGATGGCTAATTAATTCATCACAGGGTTTTGAATCCACAATGAAAGATGTTTATTAGTCATCATTCGTTTGGATAGTTTAATTTTTCTCTGGGAAAGGAATCCTGATTTACTTTTTAAAAGGCTGTGGGACACCCTCACTCCTTTGAAAAGAAAGATTTTGATGGCAAGAGTGTCCTTTTTTTTAAAAAAAAGCATTGACACAGACAGAGCATATTGCAGCCCCACCCTCATTATAGCAACAGTCAATGGTGGGTGTCACCCAATGATTTGCGTCCAGGAACCTGGGAGCTCCTACTGACTGCACCGAAGCCTAGTCTGTGTTAGTTATTGATATTGGGTGAACTTGGTTTCCTTGAAATTAGCAGAATTCCAGTTTCTCGAGTTGAGGTCACTAAACTTCTTTTGTCTAAGAAAATGTCATGTTGGGACGCTACTAGGAGGGAGGTGATCAAAAGCGGAATTAACCCTTTACAATCCAGTTTCAACCCTATTATTTTCCAGTATATACAGAATGGGAATGGCTCAGATGTAACGTATCTTATTCTAAGTGGTCTGGAAATAGTCTGTGGTTCTTTTTGCCTTTTTCTATCAATTTTCTTCTTCCCCATCCGCCCGAAGACTTGGATGCAATGCTGGAACATGGTGCCACGGGTGCGTAAAATCCATCAGCATCTGGAGTCAATGACCATTCTTCATGTATGAGTTTAGACACTGAGTGTCAATCCTTTTGTCATACAGCGGTACATGTATGTGCACTTCCAGCGGGGGTGGCTGGATAATGATCACGAAAGAAAGACTTGCATTTATTTTGCAACTTTCATGGTCTTTTAGGACATCCCAAAATGCTTTACAACCAAGGAAGTGCTTTTTGAAGTGTGATCACTGTTGTAATCTAAAAAACCAATCTGCGCACAGCAAGATCCCACAAACAGCAATGAGATAAATAACCAGATAATCTGTTTTAGTGATGTTCGTTGAGGGATAAATATTGACCCAGGACATCGGGGATCTCCCCTGTTCTTCTTTGAAATCGTGCCATGGGATCTTTTGTGTCCACCTGAGAGGCCAGACAGAGCCTCGGTTTACTGTCTCATCAAAAAGACGGCACCTCCGGCGGTTTGGCACTCCCTCGGTACTGCACTGGGAGTGTCAGCCTAGATATTGCACTCAAGTCCCTGGAGTGGGACTTAAAGGAACAGGAACCCTGGCCAATTTTTGCACCCCTAACCCAGGCACACTGAGGCCAGTTGGAGTGCATCTACAGCTATTTCAATTGAAATCTAGCTAGCTAGATCTTTAACCTGGACTTCTTATGCCTCAACTATTCACTACCTCAATCTGCTGAGACATCTGGAGAGCTGACAGTATTGCTTTAACATTTAAGTAATATGCAAGCCTTTTTAAGGTGGGATCATTGAGGAAGGGAGGACAGACTGATACCATGCAGTCACCAGAGGAGAAAGAACAACTTAAGGCACAGTGATGTTTCCCCAATGCAAGTTAAACTTTAGCCAAACTTATGATGAAGTGATGGTGATACCCCTTTAATAAACATCCCTGACACAGGCGAGGCAGGAAGTGATTCAGGGCCTAGAAATGATTGAATTTTCCTTAAAGAGGAAAAGGAAGAGGAAGATGGTGGTGGCAGAAAAACTATTTTATAAAGGGAATGTGTTTGTATAGGAGTGACTCACACTGGTTGATGTCAGCCTCCTCCTACACAGCCATGGGTCATTGCAGCGCCTTTCAGATTTGTCCCAGATTTGTGTTGTTTCAATTTTTAAACTATTTTTGATTCTTTTCCAGTTCCTCCCACCACGCCACCCAAAGGCACAGACTGTCACTGGGGTATGGTGCCTAAAGGTGCTGACTCTCACTGGGGTACAGTTCCTGAAGATGCTGACTCTCACTGGGGGACAGTTCCTGAAGGTGCTGACTCTCACTGGGGTACAGTTCCTGAAGATGCTGACTCTCGCTGAGGTACAGTTCCTGAAGGTGCTGACTCTCGCTGAGGTACAGTTCCTGAAGGTGCTGACTCTCGCTGAGGTACAGTTCCTGAAGGTGCTGACTCTCACTGGGGTACAGTTCCTGAAGGTGCTGACTCTCACTGGGGTACAGTTCCTGAAGGTGCTGACTCTCACTGGGGTACAGTTCCTGAAGGTGCTGACTCTCACTGGGGTACAGTTCCTGAAGGTGCTGACTCTCACTGGGGGACAGTTCCTGAAGGTGCTGACTCTCGCTGAGGTACAGTTCCTGAAGGTGCTGACTCTCACTGGGGTATGGTGCCTAAAGATGCCTCCTCTTGAAGTGTAAAGGCATTACCATTGCTGAATCTCCCACCATCAACATCCTGGGTGTCATCACTGATCAGAATAATCTACTTAGATTCCAGACTGTAACTCACTCCCAGGGATCTGTTATTACATATATAAACCCCGCCCACCCCCCTTCCCCCAGCCCCTCAAATCCCTCAATTAGATTATAGCCTGCAACTCATTCCTGGGTATCTGCTATTCTATATACAAACTCCACCGAACCCCTTGATTAAATTTCAGACTGTAACTCACTCCCAGGTATCTATTATTCTATACATAAACCACCCGAACCCTTCAATTAGATTCCAGACTCACTTCCAGCTATGTATTGTACAATTTATTTGCATTACTTAAAACATTGTGGTGCAGGATTATTCCATCTGTGCTCACAGGAGGAGCTGGGGCTGTACATCTCAATGGTTTCAGTCTTGCTGGAGCTGATGTTAGTGGAACAGCTCATCCAGCTTGTCCTTCAGATGGTTTTGACTGGGAAGAGAATATTTAATGGATAGTTGGCAGCAGAGTGCTCACTTAAACAGACTGAGGCATTGGAAAGAAAAAAAATTAAATAAATTCTTCAACGCTTGGCTGTCGTTTGAGGAAGAATGATGTGAACCTTTTAGTCATCTCTGACTCATTTGCAACATGAGTCCCTAGTAAATGAAGTTCTATCCCCTGTGGGGTTATTGAGTGAGAAGACGGAAGTTCAGGGCTGAATTTCAACTGTCTCAACCCTGCAAGCTCAGCTTATCAAACTCAGCATTGTTGGAGCATTTGTATTTCTGTTGATTTGTTTCCAAACTGGGTTTGCAAGCCTGCAATTAGCCAATTAAAGCATTGTTGAATTTGTTTGGGTTCCAATAATGGGTGTAGGGGAATTTGAACTGGATTTGTGCTCTCTCTTTGGGCAGTGCACTCTGTTCCTAATTGAAAAGCAGGTGGCTGTCTGCCAGTGTTTGAAGTGTGCCCAGAGCGGATTTGGGTTAACACCTCAATATCTAAATATCTGCGTTTTTGGATTATGAAACTAAGCTGGTTTATTCAACAACTAGTCTCTAATCCCTGATCTGTGCTGATTTAGCTGATCTCAACTGGGTGGTGCCTCAACTGGTCTCTGTATTCCTGGGCTACCGAGGGGTAAAATAAACCAAGATCCCAATTCGTGACCACTTTTTAGTGACGGTTGTTAGAAAATGAGTGTAGATGTCAGATGAGGACAGTATTGGCCCTCCTTAGCTCCCGAATCTCTTCTAGTCCTACAATCTTCTGAAACCTCCGTGCTGCTCCAATTCTGGCATCTTGTGCATCCCTAATTTTAATTGCTCCACCATTGGTGGCCGTGCCTTCAGCTGCCTGGGCCCTAAGCTCTGGAATACCCTCCCTACACCTCTCTACCTCTCCACCTCTCTCTCCTCCTTTAAGATGCTCCTTAAAACCTACCTCTTTGACCAAGCTTTTGGTCATCCGTCCTAAATATCTCCTTATGTGACTCGGTGACAAATTTTCTAACATTCCTGTAAAACGCCTTGGGATGTTATACAATATTGAAGGTGCTATAGAAATGCAAGCTGTTGTTGTTTGTGACATTCCCTGTCATTCCCCCCACCCCCCCACCCCCACTTCAAAAAAAATCAAATAACTTATCAACACTTTCCAGCAAGAGTCAACACATCAAGGACAGGTACCTGGGTAAAGGACTGGAACTGACCCCTGCAAAAAGCATTGTCTTCAGAAGAGAAGGGGTTGTGTGGGAATGTGGGAATTCCTTTTTAACGCAGTGAGTTGTGATGATCTGGAATGCACTGCCTGAAAGAATGGTGGAAGCAGATTCAATCGTAACTTTTAAAAGGGAATTGGATAAATACTTGAAAAGCAAAAATTGCAGGGCTATGAGAAAATGGAAAGGGAGTAGGGTTTAATTGGATAGCTCTTTCAAAGGGTCAGCACAGGCAGGATGGGCCGAATGACTTCCTTCTGTGTTGGGAGATTCAATGATTCTCTGATTCTTCCGAACCTTTCTATCCCAATCCATCCTCTCTGTTTCCATCAGCTCTTTTCCATCTTATCCCTTTTTTACCTTATTTCCAAATAGGTGAACCACAATATGCCATCTAAGCCCAGTTTAAGGGAGAGTGAAAATGGTCATGATGTGGAAATGAACCACTTGACTGGTTTAGACAGGCAGCTGATTCTGAGCCCTGGAGGTGAGGGAGTTCCCAGCAGTTTCTTAGACAGGGAGAGGCTCAGGTCACCAACACACATGTCACTGGATGGATCTGTATAGCAACACTGAGTCTTTTAAACTGCGTAGCCATTATGGCCACCCTTGGGTACAGGGTTATTGGACTGTAACAGTAATCAGCATTAGTGCCAAAAGACCCACCCTTTTTGATAGATCCCAACCCCACCTTCTCACCCCAGCCTTCTGTTCGATCTCCAGAAGCACATCGAGTTGCGTCTTGAACACTTACACTCTCCGTTTCAATGCCTTCCTTGGTATGATGCTTATATAACACCCTCAGAGAGAAAAGAAAGACTTGCTTTTATATAGACCTTTCACGACCTCAGAATGTTGCAAAGTGCTTTACAGTACTTTTGAAGTGTAATCATTGTTGTTCTGTAGAAATCACAGCAGCCAATTTGTGCACAGCAAGCTCCTACAAACAGCAATGTGATAATGACCAGATAATCCATTTTTGGTGGCATGGATCTTTTACCTGAGAGGCCAGACAGGCCTCAGTTAACATGTCTTGCATTGCCTAATTTCTCCCTATTGCTGCAAGTTACCACACGTTGCAAAGAGAGGGAGGAAAGTGGAATATGGCAGAAGTCAGAATGAATCAAGGAGTTGTAGTTAAATGACAACATGCTTGGAATTTAAGCATCTGCAGATAGTGGGAGAGACGGGATGGTTGAGCAGATATAAGGACTCCCACTCCTTTGAGACCCTGGGAAAGACTGAGTTCAAGTGTGTGATGGTGCAGTGAATCCTGATTTTTAACACAGAGAGGAAGGAGGAAGAGTGAATGGGACTGGACTTGAACTGGAGAGAAATGCTGCTGTAGTGTCAGCAAAGAGTCGGAGGTGCATAAGATAGGAATTTAGAGCAAGTGAACAACCGACTGTTGCGGAAAGCTAGAATGAGGAACATTTGGGAGGGAGAGGGATCCAACACTGTACCTTACAGAGCAGCAAAATTACGTTGATCTCCATCACCAAAGTCTGGAATTCTTGGAAAGTTGCCCCCCACCAACCCACCTCCCTCCTGGATACCTAAGGTCATTTGACAAGTGGAATATTTGTACACTGGCCATGTGTAGCCATGGATATAAGCGTTTATCCTGACGGTGCTTGTATTATGTCTGCTGTTGGTAACAGCCAATTTGTGACAATTTTGATATTCTTTCTTAAGTGATGTTAAAGACAGGGCTTGGGTGATACAGTTTCGGTCTCACATTGGATAAAGTCTGCTTCCTTTGTCTCTTTGTCAAATTGTCTCTCCTCCTGCTGTGCCTTTAGTTGCCTGGGCTTAAGCTCTGGAATTTCCAACCTAAACCTCTCTAACTCTCCTCCTTCTGAGATGTTTCTTCAAACCTACCCCTTTGACCAAGCTTTTGGTCATCTGTCCTAATATCTCTTTATGTGGCTCGGTGTCAAATTTTGTTTGATAATCTCTCCTGTGAAGCACCTTGTGATATTTTACTGTGTTAAAGGTGCTATATAAATGCAAGTTGTTGGTGGTGGAAGCAGCCACTCATGATCGTGTCCCTTGATATCAGTAGGTTTGGATACATTGAACATTGGAAAGCTGTGGAGAAGGTCAAGGGGAGGAGATTACAGCAGAGCCTTATCCTGTCCTTAAAGAATATCTACACACTGGTCACTAAATGGTGATCAGGGACAGGAGTCCTGGCTGATTTTTATTTATGCTCTTCAGTTCAATGATATATTGGAGACCAGCAATCTCAGGGATCAAATTTGGGGCATTGTTGTTCTGTGTGGCTCAGTACTAAACCAGGCCAACACATCCGCTCACTGGCCTTGCCAGCTGGTACATGCTATTTTCCTGAAAAGACCATTTTTGGTTGCCATCAGATTATCTTCTGAAAGGTACAGTAAGGTGAATGGAATTCAGCTGCTATGTGGCACTACTCCAGCCATGCTCATCACTCAGACCAGTTCTGTACGCTGAGTGCTCATTTACCGTCTAGTTAATACACCATGACGCTGGTCAATGTGGCATTGTAAACAACAGAAGGAGTGTGAACTCCGCATGAATCCACGATGAGTCACTAAATTAGGGCAGGAAATGCTGATATGCAAAGATAGTAGAGAACCCTTACTGAAACCTCCTTATAAAGAATTGCTTTGTGTGTGAGTAATAGGGGGAGTGTGTGTGTGTGTGTGTGTGTGTGTCTGACATTGTTTGGAACCAATGAGAGAGTGTGTGTTTGTTTGAGTATGGTGTGAGTGTACACTCAATGAGGTGAATGAGGAGGTATAACTGGGATGAGAACTGTGTAAATGAATTGGGTGAATTTCGACAATTGTGCCCCTTCATCTAGATCGTGCCAGGAATGGAACAATCTCTGTTTCCTCTGCCCAGTGTCAGTAAGAGGTACCCAACGCCCCCTACTCTGCCCTGCTCCAATCCATCAATCACAACCTCAGAGGAGTAACACCTGTTACACCAATGGGACACACTTCCATCTCTCACACCAGCTATCCATTAACCAGGAGTGCCAATTTAAGGCCAAATTCAGAGCAATCTTTTGTGCTACAGGCTGACACCAACTGAGAACTGAATCAATAAGATCCTCAAACTAACTTCACAGAGGATCTAGACAATCATCAGGGAGAGAAGACCTCCACCCCACCCTACCACCACTGATGCCTCTGTCTTATTTGCACCAGCTTGAATGACTCTTAGTTTGGCTGTTGCCAGTCTGTCTTGGCTGGAATAAAAGAGTTCTTTTGCTGAATCAGAACTCAGACCTGCCCTATCCCAGGAAGAACTACAGTCTTGTACATGAAGTTGTGGCTTACATTACCAACGTGAACAGATCTGGTGTGAATTTTCACACATTTTTTCTGTCATTCAATTTGTCCAATTTATTTTCTGAATTTGGAATGAACTGGGAACCAACTGGAAAATATCGCTGAATTATTCCAGAGCTTTCAGAAGCATTTTGTGTGTGTATGATTGTCTGTGTGCGCGTGTGCGTGTGTAAGATTGTCTGTGTGCGTGTGATTGTCTGTGTGCGTGCGATTGTCTGTGTGTGTGTTTGCGTGTGTGCGATTGTGCGTGTATGCGCGGTTGTGCATGTCTGTGTGATTGTCTGTGCGTGAGTGTCTGTGCGTGTGTGTGCGATTGTGCGTGTATGTGCGATTGTGTGATTGTCTGTGCATGTCTGTGTGATTGTCTGTGCATGAGTGTCTGTGTGCATGTGTGTGATTGTCTCTGCGTGTGTGTCAAGGGTTCAAGCAGAGAGTTGTTTGAAGTGAGTGTTTCTGATGACTCAGGACTCGCCTAATGCTTCTGGATAGTTCCATGTTTACCCAGTTATTAAGAATCAACATGGCTCACCCTTCAGTTTCTCTGTAAGTGATTCCCTCTAAAGATGAGGCTGATTATTTCCAGATTTTTCCCTCACGGGTTTTGGAAAATCATGAAACTCCAGCATAAGGAATCCCGGAACAAGTTCCCCATCTGTCAGTTCCAAAACCCTGTCATTTTCATATTGGATTATTTATTGCAAGCAAAGTTATGCTCCTGCAAGGTACTAGTGCTGGTGTTTTGCATGTGATCAGTCTCAGGATAAAACAAGCAGACATGTAAAAGAAGGAACTTGTATTTATATAGCACCTTTCATGGCTTCAGGATGTATAAAACATTTTACAGCCAATGAAGTACATTTGAAGTGTGGTCACTTGTAATGTGGGAAACATGGCAGCCAATTTGAGCACAGCAAGCTTCCACAAACAGCAATGTGATAAATGAGCAGTTAGTCTGTATTGAATGTGTAGCTTGAAGGATAACTGTTAGCCAGGACACTGGGAGAAGACTGCTCCCACCCCCCTCCACCGCCTGTCCTCAAATTGTGCTGTGGGACCTTTTACACCCGATTGAACAGGCCAACAAGGAAGGCATATGGGATACTTGCCTTTATTAGCCGAGGCATAGAATATAAGAGCAAGGAGGTTATGATGGAGCTGTACAAATGCTAGTTAGGCCACAGCTGGAGTACTGTGTACAGTTCTGGTCACCACACTATAGGAAGGATGTGATTGCACTGGAGAGGGTGCTGAGGAGATTCACCAGGATGTTGCCTGGGATGGAGCATTTCAGCTATGAAGAGAGACTGAAAAGGCTAGGGTTGTTCTCCGTAGAGCAGAGAAGGCTGAGGGGGGACATGATTGAGGTGTACAAGATTATGAGGGGCATTGATAGGTTAGATAGGAAGAAACTTTTTCCCTTAGCGGAGGGGTCAATAACCAGGGGGCATAGATTTAAGGTAAGGGGCAGGAGGTTTAGGGGAGATTTGAGGAAACATTTTTTCACCCAGAGGGTGGTTGGAATCTGGAACGCACTGCCTGAAGAGGTGGTGGAGGCAGGAACCCTCACAACATTTAAGAAGTATTTACATGAGCACTTGAAACGCCATAGCATACAAGGCTACAGGCCAAGTGCAGGAATATGGGATTAGAATAGTTGGGTGCTGTATGGCCGGCACAGGCACGATGGGCCGAAGGGCCTGTTTCTGTGCTGTATAACTCTATGACTCTAACAAGGCCTTGGCTTAACATCTCACCTGAAAGGCGATGGGCCTCACCTCTGAAACTCCTTTGGTCCAGCGCTGAATTGTCAGACCAGATCGTGTGGAACATCTGCAGTGAGGCTTCAATCCTTGAGAGGAAGTGTGCTGCCAACATGTAGAATCTCAATGCAACCTGACCGTACAATTTGGCAACTGACACAGTAGGCCCATTATTGTTACTCCAACTAAGCTGGACCGAAGAACAACAAAGAAAGGCAATTCGTCATAACCTAGTTTTCCCCCCTCTCCCACGCCCACTGGCTGTTGTTAGGTAGTGTTCCACAGGCATCGGCAGCACCCTGGAATCACACCTACTCTTCATGTGCAAGCTTGGGACAGTCAGTTGGTGTTAGTTGGCCAATCAACCATGAAGTGCATCACATGCGAGCCCTATCCTCTTCTGATGGCGCACTTTCCATCAGGGGGCCATTGGGCAGAGATCGGGAATTGGTAATTATTTGATTAAATTCAAGTGTTTAATTTTAACATGAGTTAAATTTGCATGGCAAAAGAAGTTAAGCAGCAACAACTAAGTCAATTTGCAAATATACAGCACCTTTATCGTGGTTCAACATTCCAAGGTGCTTCACAGGAGCGAAATCAGAAAAGATTTGACACCAAGGCATGTAAGGAGATATTAGGACAGATGACCAAGTGCTTGGGAAAAAAGACAGGTTTTAAGGAGCATCATAAAGGAGGAAAGAGCGAAGTGGAGTGGTTTAAGGAGGGAATTCAAGGGGTTAGGACCTCAGAAGCTGAGAAAACATCTGCTCGATTGGTGTCCGCAACTCACCAGAATTGTGGAGATGTGGTCCGTGACCCAATTTAGGTGCGGGAACAGTAGCATAGTGGTAATGTTACTGAACTACTAATCCAGAGAACAGCACCAGAGACTTGAGTTCAATTAATTAAATAAATCTGGAAAAAAAAAAGCTAGTCTCAGTATTGGTGACCATGAAACAAACGCATTATGTTAAAAACCCACCTGGTCGATTAGCGTCCTTTAGGGAAAGAAATCTTCCCTACTTACCATATCTGACCTATATGTGATTATTAATTGCCCTCTGAAATGGCAAAACAAGCTTTTCAGTTGTATCAAACCACTACAGAAAAGTCAAATTTTCAATACGTCACTGATATTTCTCTACACTCCCGTTGGCACACAACCTCTCTCCCCTTCCCTTCTCCGAGTTTCTATTGTCACTTCCACGTTGGGCAATGGATTTGACAATGGTCAGAATGATATCAGGCATAAAGGACTTCAGCTAGGTGGAGAGACAGGAGGAGCGGAGATAGTTCTCCTTATAGCTGAGATTGTTGAGGAAATTTAAAGAAGTGCTTAAAATTATCAAATGTTTTGATAGAGTAAGTAAGGAGAAACTGTTACCACTGGCAGGTGGTAACCAGAGGACAGAGATGTACGGTAATTGCCAAAAGGATCAGAGGGAGAATTGAGGTGTCTTTTTTAATGCAGTGAGTTGTTGTGATCTGGATTGCACTTCCTGAAAGGGAGTGGAAGCAGATTTAACAATAACTTTCAAAAGAGAATTGGATAAATACTTAAAAGGGAAACGTTTGCAAGGCTATTGGCAAGGAGAAGGATGGGGGACTAATGGGATAGCTCTTTGAAATAGCTGGCACAAGCAAGATGGGCTGAATGGCCTCCTTCTGTGCTGTATGGTTGCATGTTTCTAAAGCTACTGTCTGCTTTTGCAGGAATTTAGTGAGGTTGTTGGGGGAGGGCTTTAGGGGAAACACAACCTTTTACTTAAAATAATAATAGTTTAACCACTTGGAGAATCCTGAGGATTAAAAAATACTTGTTTCTTCAAGAAATCCAGCTGGGATACTGATCATGTTTTGCTCCTGACTTTTAATATTTAAACGTACTTATGTTATAATAACTTATACTGAGAATTATTCAAAATGGTGCCCTGGCCCTTTCACTGGTTAGATCACAGAACTGCATTTTGACTGCAGTACTTTCTACAAGATGGACAGCAGCAACTTGCCAAGGCTTCTTCGGCAGCATCTTCCAAATCTGCGACCTCTGCCACCTAGAAGGGCAGGGGCAGCAGGCGCATGGGAACACCACCTCCTCAGGATTCCCTCCAAGTTACGCACCATCCTGTCTTGGAACTATATCGCTGTTCCTTCATTGTCACTGGGTCAAAATCCTGGAACTCCCTACCTAACGGCACTGTGGGTCTACCTACCCCAAATGGCCTGCAGTGGTTCAACAAGACAGCTCACCACCACTTTCTCAAGGGCAATTGGGATGGACAATAAATGCTGGCCTAGCCAGCGACTCCCCGAGAATGAATTTGCCCAAGATTTTGACTAGAAGGAACTCACTAAGCAAAAACACAATAAAACCATTCCTGAAGCAATGGCATGTTATATTTTCAGATAAATGTGTTAAAAAAGAAACAATCTTAATAAGCATGCTCCAAATATATTTTCAGACGGTGAGATCCATTAATTTGATGGATGCAACCCAATGTACCATTTTGGTTTTAAGAAGCATGAAGCTGCCATTTTGAAGTTGGGGAGTTAATATGAAGCGAGACGAAACTGTCATTCCATCACCAACCTGCCTAGCTCCCTTCTCCAATACAGGCTTTTCCACCATCCCGGACACCAAACTCACTTACACAGTAAGAGAGGAACAATTTGTAGGGCTATGAGGAAAGAGTGCAGAAAGGACTAATTGGATAGCTCTTTCAAAGAACAGGCACGAGGGGCCGAGTGGCCTCCTTCTGTGCTGTATGCCTCTATGATTCTACAGCATGCACTGTTGCACAGTACAGGATGGCAACTGTAAGATGTTTATTAACCAAAGAACCAGAGGAAAAATGGAGTGAAACTATTTGAGTTGTTATGATCTGGAACATGCTGCCTTAAAGGGTGGTGGAATCAGATTCCATAGGAACTTTCAATTGGCAATTGGACATGCAGTGCAGAGAACCAATTTGCAGGGTTATGGGGAAAAAGCTGGGGTGTGGAATAAATTGGACAGCTCTTTAACAAATTGGCACAAGCACAATGGGCTGAATTCTCTACTGTAAGATTTTATGATTCTGTGTGAACTCCACCAGATGTGTATCAACTTGGCCTTCCAGTGGACACCGATTGAACCTGGCTGAGGTCGCTTTGGTTTTCATGAGCTTTAGCTGCCACTGAACAATCCTCGTTAGTAGGATAGTCTTGATTCCTGCTCTCCACTGCCCCAATTTGGCTGATGGGACCGAAAACAGGTATTAGGCCTTTCATTTATATGTATGCGAGGGACCTATATACTTGTTTTAGGCAACTGGTAGGAGTGTCTGTAAAATTGTCTGACCCAATTTCAGGTCAGACATCCCAGCATCCTTTGGGCAGAGGATACCTATGACACAGTGGGTAGCACTCATGCTTCTGAGTCAGAAGGTTGTGGTTTTAAGTCTTACTCCAGAACCTTGAGCTGACACTCCAGTGCAGAGCTGAGGGAATGCTGCACTGCCGGAGGTGCCACCTTTCGGATGAGTTGTTAAACCAAGGCCCCGTCTGCCCTCTTGTGGACATAAAAGATCCCATGGCACTACTTCAAAGTAGAGCAGGGGAGTTCTCCCCAGTGCCCTGGCCAATATTTATCCCTCAACCAATATCACTAAAATAGATGATCTAGTCATTATCAAATTGCTGTTTGTGGGATCTTCTCGTGTGCAAATTGGCTGCTGTGTTTCCTACATTACAATAGTGATTACACTTCAAAAGCACTTTAGGATGTCCTGAAATCATGAAAGGTGCTATATAATTGCAAGTCTTGTTTTCCCTGGAATTGGCCCTCTTTTTGCCTGAAAACCAGATGTACTGCGGTCCAATTTCCACCCCCAAGTTCCTTATGCAAAGTGTTTAAGACAGAAGAACGCTGTAGGAAATCTTGATTGTTCTCTGCTGCTTCCTTTTCTCATCCATTAATTCCATCCGTCGTTCTTTGCCCCTGAAAGACCAAACCATAATCCCTGGTAGGCTTTTAAGAGAGTTTTAGATAGCTTTTCAATGCAATAAGCCAGATTGTATGGATTATATAAAATAGCAGCTGGCTGTCAGTGTGATGGGAGGGCACCAATCCAGACTTTGGGTCCTGGGACTGATTTATAAATTGTCCGTTGCTGCATTGGCACAATTTCTGGTGCCAGTTGATCAAACTCTTTGAGCTCCACTATTTCCATCGGAACTGAATTAAGACATCTTGTGGCCTTGGGTATCAAGAAGGTTAGAGGACATCTCCGGATCCCTCCCCTGATCTGTTCATGCACAACCGTGTAGCAAAACCCATACAGTCAGTTACTGCTCGGAGGGCAGCACTCTTATCTCACAGTCTGAAAGTTTTAGGTTCAACTCCCACTCCAGGAATTAGGCTGACACTCCTAGTGGAGTATTGAAGGAGTCCTGTATTGTATAAATCTATATAAAGGCAAGTCCTTCTTTCTTTAAAATGAATAAAGAACTAGTCCTATAGATTGTTTGCACATTGACTTAATAATTGAAGCAAATCATATCACAATATACAATGCTTAAACTAAGCTACTTAATTTGCACTGGGCCACTGCATTAATCTGCATCCGTTTGTAATAGAAGCCTTGTGTTTCTGTCGCACCTTTAATGACCTCAGGATGCCCCGAAATACTTGACAGCCAATGAAGTATTTTTGAAGTGTAGTCACTATTGTAATGTAGGAAACTCAACAGACTGCCAATTTATGCACAGCAAGATCCCACCATCAGCAATGTGATAATGAACAAATAATCTGTTCTAGTGATATGGGTTGAGGGACATACATTGGCCAAGACAATGGGGAGAACACCCGCTCTGCTTACAGTAGTGGCTGTGGGATCTTTTACAATCTTTCTGAGGGCAGACGGGGCCTTTTTTATTTGTTCATGGCTAGGCCAGCATTTATTGCCCTTGAGAAACTGAGTGGCTTGCTAAGCCATTTCAGAGGGCATTTAAGAGTCAACCCCATTGCTGTAGGTCCTGCATGGCCACATGACAAGTTTTAAAATAACGATGGAAATGAACATAAATAAGACAAAGACCAAAGTAATAAAGTGGATAAACAGGATGAGAATGGAACTAGGGAAAATAAATTGGAAAAAAATTACTGAAAGAAATAGAACAGCAGTTGAAAACATTTAAAATGATGATCAATAGAATCCAGCAGAAACATATCCTGCTAAAAAGCAGAAGAAACTAGTTGATCACGACACACCATGGATGAATCAAGAAATAAGAGAAAAATTGAAACCAAAGAAAAAGGCATATACTAAGTATATAGACAACAAAGGAGGATGATAAAAGGGAAGACCAAAAGGTTCAGAAAGAAATCAAAAAGTTAAGGCAAAGAGAAACTACAAAATTATCAAGAAATATAAAAAAGTAAAGTATTGTATAGACATATGAATAATGGACAGGATGTTTAGAGGGGATTTGAGGAAGACATTTTTTACCTAGAGGGTGGTTGGAAACGCACTGCCTAAAGGGGTGGTAGAGGCAGGAACCCTCACAACATTTAAGAAGTATTTAGATGAGCACTTGAAACGCCATAGCACACAAGGCTGCAGGCCAAGTGCTGGAAAATGGGATTAGAATAGATAGGTGCTTGAAGGCAACATGGACATGATGGGCCAAAGGGCCTGTTTCTGTGCTCTATCACCAGGTAAGTACGGCAGTTTTCCTTTCCTAAAGGGCATTAGTGAACCAGATGGGCTTTTACAACAATCAACAATGGTTTCATGGTCACCATCAGACTAGCTTTTTCATTTCAGATTTATCAATTGAATTCCAATTTCACCATCTGCTGTGGTGGGATTCGAACCCATGTCCCCAGAGCGTTAGCCTGGGCCTCTGGATCACTAGTCCAGTGACATTACCACTACGCCACCACCTCCCCCTTAACGTCTCATCAAAAAGATGGCATCTCCAAGAGTGTAGCACTCCCTGAGTATTGCACCGGAATACTCTCTCAACACCTCATCCTATGTGCAGCCCTTGTACTTCCAGGAGTCAGTAGTTGTAAATGCAAACTTGTCCCAAGCTATCAGTGGTACGGAATTATTTTTATTCGCTGCTTTCCTCCTGCTTTTTCCTGAAGTTGTTGATTCCTGCTGGGCTATAGGTGTGGGCATTGCTAGTAAGGCTGACAATTATTGCCCATCCATACTTACCTCCATACAAAGGTGGTGATGGGCTTTTTCTTGAATTGTTGCTATGAGGTAGGAAGGTCCAGGAATTTGACCCAGCGATGATGAAGGAATGGCTGATATACACTCAAGTCATGAAAGACTTGGAGGGAAACTCAGAGGGAATGGTGTTCCCATGCACCTGTTGTCCTCATCCTTTTAGATGCTGGAGCTCATGGGTTTTGGAAGTTCTGTTGAATGAGCAGTGCATCTTGTAGATGGTAGACAGTGCAGCCATGAAGCACCAGTGGTGGAGGGACTGACTGTTTAAGGTGTTGGATGGGTGCCAATCACAGGGGCAGCTTTGTCCTGGATGGTGTTGAGCTTCTTGAGTGTTGCTGGAGCTGCACCCATCCAGGCAAGTGGAGAGTATTCTATCACACTCCTGACTTGGCCTGTAGGTGGTGGACAGGCTTTGGGGAGTCCGGAGATCAGTCACTCTCTTGAGAATGCCCAGCCTCTGACTGGCCCTAGTCACCACAGTATTTAACTGTAGAGGGTTCCAAATAATGTCCACGCAAATGCATAAGTCAATGGTCAGTGACCAGAAATCCTGGCTAATCTTTTATTTGGGATTATTTACCTAACCACCTGCTTAATGGCTCTGCCTCAACTATTTACCAAACCACTGCTCATCCTTCAGCTTCTCACAACGCCAGGCATCTGTAGACTTTGGGAAATAAAAACGATAAAAAGGAGATGGAATGGAAATATGAAGCCCAATGTTCGCAAAGTGCTGACTCAGGAAGAAAGCAGAGTGAAAAGAGAGCTCACACTCAAACTGAGCTCACACTCACACTGAACTCACACACTCACCAAGCCCACGCCCACGCCGAGCTCACATTCAAACTGAGCCCACACTCACACCGAGCCCATGCTCACACTGAACTCAGACGAGCCCATGCTCACACTGAGCTCACACCGAACCTACACTCACCCGGAACTCACACTCACACCAAGCCTCGCTCACACTGAGCTCACACCGAGCCTACGCTCACCCGGAACTCACACTCACACCAAGCCTCGCTCACACTGAGCTCACACCGAGCCTACGCTCACCCGGAACTCACACTCACACCAAGCCTCGCTCACACCGAGCCTACGCTCACCCGGAACTCACACTCAAACCAAGCCTCACTCACACTGAACTCGCACAGAGCCCACAATCTCACTGAGCTCACACACATACCAATTTATAAATACAAGTTTGTTTTTTTCTTTCTCTATCAGGGGCATTATAGAAATACAAGTTATAATTGGTGTGGAAATTCAGGGAAAAGTGTTTGGTAGATTTCTTTGTTGTTTGAGGGAGGGGAAGAGTTGGCAGCAGTTCCATTGCGATAATGTTGCACTACAGTAATGGGAAGATGGGTTTCCATCTTCTTTGTGTTTGAGAAGAAACAATTTTCGTTCAGCAAGTAATTATTTTGACCATGGAAGCAACATCTCTTCAAAACATCGTTAGAGAGGAAGTGGTTATTATAACATTATAAGTGGTTCAAACATAATGTATATAGGGGAAATAAAATGTTAAAAAGGGGAAGGTTTAATGATGTTATTAACAGGAATAACCAGCTGTTAGAACTTACACGAAGAAGAATAGTGTTTAGGGAAATGTGGCTTCACTGAACGAGTTCATTGTAAATCTAATCGCTTGGCATGAGATTTATCTCATGAATCCAAACCACCTCGATGGGACGTGTTGGCAAAGCAGGATCTTAAATAACACTTGGTGTCCGTCTCCAATCAGAGAAATAACTGAGGTACTAATTATAGCTTCAAAAATCCATTTAGTGAACAAGGAACAAAGTTCAGAGTTTACTCCGCGCTGCAGGTGATCAGTGTTTGCACTCAGCACCCCACTTCCTCTGGCTCGCGGAAGGGCCGGAGTCAGAGAAGTGGGAGGAGAGTTAACTAAGGTTAGGAAACAGTGCATAGCAGAGCGCAGTCCAGTGCTTAGTCTAGTGGTTTAATGCCAGGGTACATAGAGAAAAGACTGAAGTCATGTGAATCAACGTGACAAGTGAAAGAAAAATATACATATATAGAGCACAGACATCTCGATGCTGCTGGCCAGGTATTATCTTTTATTTTAAATCAGCATTTAGCAGCTTTCTGTCGCTCTCTCTCTCTCTCTTTCTATTTCTCCACCTCCTGTCTCTGTCTTTTTTTTAATAGAGGATTTATCTCTGGCAGAAAGCCAGACTGTGAATATCAGATGCATGATGGTACTGGTCTTTGAGGCCTCGGTGTGATGGCTAAGTGCCACGATCAATTGCGAGTGAAATGAGTTGGCTGCCTGCCAATCTCAGGTTGCTATGCAGCGAGCTTGTCCTGCGCTGTTCACTGTTAAATCACAGAAGGCAAGAGTTTGGCTCCAGACAACTTTTTTTTTCTCTTTCTCGCTTCGAAATTTTTTTAACCCATTTCAGGCAATCGGCACTGCATCGAGATATCAGAATGTGAGGATTTAAGGCCAGGGTCACAGAATGAATGCTTAAAATTAAGATGTGTGTGTTTGTGTCAGGAGAGAGACATAGTTTTTTATTTTTTTATTCATGTGGGCGTCGTTGGCAAGGCAAACATTTATTGCCCATCCCTAATTGCCCTTGAGAAGGTGGTGGTGAGCAGCTGCCTTGAACCGCAGATTAATTTAACATAGAGAGAGGGTGATAGGGAGGAAAAGTGCAGGGACTAGGGCAAGCTCAAAATGATTTTTAAAAATTTTATTCCTGTAAATTGAGCCACATCTGAGAATTTTCTGAGGAAGGTGGTGGGGGGGGGGGGGGGAAGTGGGGACGTTGTGGGAGAGAAATCCATCATTCCTTTGTTTCCTTTGACTATAAATGCTCCAGTATTTTGGAGGCTGCAGTTGCTGTCTGGCACCCACCTTCAACTACATCAACACAAGACAGTGATGCTCATTCTAGTACCCCTGCCCTGCCACATATAATCTCCGCAAAGTTTAATTGGGTATCTGTACATGTTAATACCTGGTGTTAATTATGCTGTGAGAAGCACAATGGGATTTGAAATACAGCGGTGGAGTGATTAGTTCTAAAATTTTATGTTTCTCCCTTTCCATTTGCAAAGAAGGTACTAATGGGGCAATTACGTATCCTGCACGGCCTGGTGTTTTTGTTGGCTGATATCACCATCAGATGCCTTGGTATCTTCAAGCCATCGATCAGGTCACAAAGGTCTAGACTATTCATTGTCCCTTGGCATTAATGGGTCCTATACTGTTGCTCAGTGGCTGGTGGCTCTTCAGGCATCTCAATTGCCTGGAGCGCTGGGCAGCGTGATTACACGGTTGATCAAACGGTCGAGACGACAGAGGGAGGAAGGCGGCAAGGTGGGGGTAGAGGGCTGAACAGCAGCTCTCTCACTCCTTTCTCCAGTTTGAATCCTTCTTTGCCCGAGTAGTCCCTTATTTTTGATTCTCTTTATTGTACATTTTTGTGTGTGTGTGTGTGTGTGTGTGTGCACGCGTGCGCGATACTGCAAATTAGGTTTTCAGTTTGAAAAATGATCCCTAGCTGCTTCGTTCCCAGTCAGCACATTTGAAGCTCGAGATTAATGTCCATGATTGGTGTAATACTGCCGCAGTAATCCGTGAGCAGAATGCAAGATGGGATATGGGGGAAAGGCCAAGATTCATGCCTGTACTCAAGAGTTTACACAAGTCTCCATAGTAACATGCCTGGGTATTTTGGACGCATTTGATTTTTGTGAGGACAGATTAGGAGTGTGCATTCATTTAACTAGAATATTTGATGTGTTATTGTAGACAATATTGTTTTTTGCTTTCCCAAGAATTACGCTGCTTTTTTTAAATAATTGAGGCTAGCTATATTGCAGTTGTGAGCATTCAGTATGCAAATTATTGTGTTCTCTCTCTGTCTCATTTCTCTCTCTTTGCTCTCTCTCTCCTTCATTTCTCTCTCTTTCTTGTTCTCTTTCCCTCATCACTCCCTCTATTGCTCTCCCCCTTTCTACCCCTTATTTGTCTCTCTTGTTTTCCCTCTCTCCCTCCCATTTCTCTCTTTCCCTCTCTTTTCTCTCTGCCTTGCCCCCTCTCAGTTCTTTCCCTAACTCTCTCTCGGCCCCTCATTTCTCTCTCTATCACTCTCTGTCGCCGTCTTTTCTCTCTCTCGCATTCTCTCTCCCTTTCACTTCTCTCTCTTTCAATCTCCCTCCTCCCCCTCATTTCTCTCTCTTACTCTCTTATTTTTCTCTCTCTCTCTCTCTCTCTTCCTCTCACCCCCTCACATCTCTGTCTCTCCCTTGGTCTCTCTCTCTTTCTCGCCACACAGTTGGCAAAGCCCGTGAGCTTTTGTCATTCCGTTTCAACCTCCGCCCCTGCAAACCCTCCCCCACCCCCCACCCAGAGTTAGTACTGAAAAGACTGCGTAAAGAAGTATCAGTCCTCCACCGCAACCCCCACCCCGCGCACACCCCTCTGCTGCCCCCCCCCCCTCCCCACGCACCAACGCACACACACACACACACAAAATTAGTCGTTGGCTTCACGAGAGAGAGGGGGAGAAAAATTCCTTCAGGAGTTGCCTTGTCCTTCTTGGGTAAGGTATGTTGGAACTCTGTACCTCCAATCCAGCTGTTAACACATAGGAAGAGGCCACATATTAAACCCGAACAGAAGGAAAAAACATGGGATTGTAAGAGGCGGTGTGCTGCAATCAGGCTGCTTGTGAATACTCTCTTTTCTCTGTCATGGCTCTCTGCTTCTACAAAGCATGCCAAAAAAAAATCGAAAGGCTCAGTATTGGCGATTTTACAAACAGATGTTGCCTCTTGGTGCTCAGTTAAAGCAGAGACCAGAACAACAGTTCTGGGACTCTGGACGACTTTTGGGGGTTTGTTTTTAGGTGTGTTGGGAGGGGAGGGTTTCGTTTTATATTACGTTAATGTAGAAAAAATAATTTTCTCCATATGTAAGCTCACTAATATAACCACTATGTTTTAAAAAGATTTTTGAAAATGGAGGTCGCCTCCTTTTATGTACTTGCACCGATCGCGAGTGGACATTCAGTGAATGAATTCTTGACACTTCTTCCTAAAAGATCCCAGCTTCTCACCCCATCTACACAATGTTAAAAAAAAGACCCGATGATCGGGAATGTCCGACGTTCCTGGAGAGTTAAAGAAAGCTTCGGACACAATGGGCGCAGATCTTTTTTTGGTTCTTTTTCTTACTCTTGGCATTCGTCTTTAACAAACATTTCTCCCTCCGCCGTTCCCCCCTCCTATTGTCAAATGGAGATAGTTATTTTGAGATAATGTGGTTCTCAAGTTATTAAACTAGAGGGAAATGATCCACTTTGAATGAAAAAGTAGCGAGGGGTAATGTGTGCAAAGCCGGGCAACTGCTAATGGCTCCATAGTGCCAACGTTACTCCATATTGTTCGTCTTTGGCAGGGTGCAGACACCTACATAGAATTCCTGTCACTTTCCTGACCTGTGCCTCTGCCTCTGTCTCGAATGTGTTAAAATTACTTGGCACCAGAACTGCATTTCAAAGCAGATTTGTCTTCCCTTTGCATTCAAGATTCACAGAGTACCATCTGATATTAAAATTCACATTGTCTGGCTTCATGTATTGCCAAGATCTACGCTAAGCCCTTTGCGCGCTCTCTCTCTCTTTCTCATTCTTGCTCTCTCCCTCTTTCTTTCCTTCCACCCCTTTCGTCCTTAATTGCTGTTCAAAGCTTGGAGAGAGAGAAAAAAAAACTAAAAAGGGCTCCTTCAAAGTTTTCTGGCTCTGGGAATTAGAAGTTTGGTTGCGATTGAATGGCCAAGTTTTGTGTGTGTGTGTGTGTGTGTGTGTGTGTTTTAACTCTCCCATGTCTTTGTGAGCCTGCTGATCTTTCTCTCCCCCTCTCACCCTATCTGCTGATGGCTATCCATCAACCAAATGGTTCTATCGCTGTACTAAATAAGAATGCGCAGTGCCCGGGCACTGCATGGTGCCAGCTTTGCTTGATTTTGGGCAGCATCGGATCGAAGGCGGCTTGCTCCAAAATTCACTGTCTGAAAACTGTCACATCTATTTGTCTCGTAATTTTTTTTGTTGTTTGTTGCAAAATCGAGGCAAATATTTCCATCATAATCCTGTCAGGCAGAAACAAAAGAATTGTAATCGCCATTTTTTTTGCTAGAAAGAGGAAACAGCTGGCTTGTGCAGTCAGCAGATTTAATTGCAAGGGAAACCGATTCCATTCGCGAAGGATGAAAATCTATTGGGTGACCTTTTTGGATTACAGAAAGGATTCCAGCTTCCCCTTTGCTTGTGCCTGTGTTGTCTGTGTGCTTCTCCTCCCTCTTTTCTGGAATGTGGAATTACGCAAACCCAGCTCGGAGCGTGTGTATGTTGGGAGCACTGCTTTCAACGCAGGTCGAATTTCACCTTGCCACGAGGTAGGCCCTCTTGTCACAAATGGCAAAGCATCTTAAAATGAGGCACAATGTATGAAGGAGAGCGGACAAGGGAGGGGGGGTCTGCTGGTGTGTGTGTGAGAGTATGGGGAGGGGGGAGCTTGGACAAATGTCCATTTGAATCCCTCTACATTCTCCCTGCAAAGCAAAATAATTGTCCTGCATGTAGGTTTTGTGAAAACAGGTCAGTTTTTTTGTGTTTTCTTTTTCATTTATTTGCGTTCCAACAGAGAGAGGATGAGGAGAAAGGTGAGGCCTGCATCTCAGCTTTTAATAGAACGTTTTATTTTGACCGCTTTCCTTTAGGAAGGGGGTGGAGTGGGGCAGGCTGCTGCCTCAGTCTGGCTGCACATTTCCATTTTCTTTTGGAATTTTGCGATGCGTGCATCTGTAAGAGAACCTTATGCTGTACGCCACACTTAAAATTGATACAAAGGCGTTATTGCTTTTTCGGGAAGGAGACGTGTGGGGAAGAGGTGAGAGCGAAAGAGAGAGAGGGCGAAACAGAGACACAAGACTGTGTCCAAGCTTGGCGTGCAGAAGGAGCCTGGGTAGCTAGCCAAAGGGTCCGCTATGTTACAAAGCAAACCTTCCAGAATCCAAGTCAAGTAATTTTTCCAATAACAGTTGTCCTTCGATAAGGAATCATACTTTTCACTCAATTCTGTGACTCGATCTCGTGTTTGACAGTAATTTAAATCAGGAAACTTTTTTTAACATGCGTGCACGAACGTCCAACACTTGATGTCCAAGATTGGGTATTAAAGCAGCTTTTCTTTTTTTATTTCCAACATTTAAGAAATTGCAAAGCATTGTCATGTGTAATTGTACAGAGTTGGTCATTCTGGGAGTATTAGCAGTGAATGATTTCACTTGAAGTCTATAAAAGCTTCTTTTCATTTCTTATTTTTTCCCTTCTATTTTAGGATCTCAGAACTCGGCCTAGCAAGACAGAATGCAGCCTGACGAGCCAAGGACACCGTATGCCAGGAGTTGAAACTGAGAGCTAACAGATGGCCCTACACACACACACACAGAGCAACCAGATCACAATGTTGGTGTTTTGGGTTTTAATATTATTTTTATAATTGTTTTTGAAAGCTTTTGTTTTGTCCCCCTTTGGTCAGATTTTGATTTGAGAGATGCAGTGACTTTTGCAAATTCATTTAAAACGGCAACCAAAAAAAAAAACGGAAATCTCTCGTTTAGGGGGAGTGTTTGTCTAAACACACAACTTATTTTTGACATCTGTACTTACATATGACGGGCGTAAACTTCTTTCTGTAAACAGAAAAGGGAGAAAGGGAGGGAGAGAGGAGGATGGATGGCATTAGTGACAAGGGAGAGGAGATGAAAACGAAACAAGAAAGAAGAGGAGATGCCAGATGAATGCAGATGTTGAAACTGCGGAGCCAGTAGCCACTAACCCGTAGATCCGAACTTGTGTTTTGCATACCCCACAAGCTCGTGTCTATAGGTCTGTGTCTATGTGGTAAAGAACAACACAGTTTTCTTTCAGCAGCAAATGATCAACACGGGGATATGAAGATCTCTTGTAGCGGTTCTCAGCCTCGGACACCATGACTGCACTTAGCTTTAGACAGACCCAAGTGTGAGCGTTAGCCCTGTGGGTGGATCATGGGGAGTGGTGGGTTGGCGGTGTACCTTTTCATGTTGCATGTGCCTATGCAGAGGAACTGAGTAAACAATCACCTGATGATGGCATCGATTTTTACAGTGCAGAAACAGGCCATTCAGCCCAACTGGTCTGTGCTGGTGTTTATTCTCCATACAAGCCTCCTCAAATACTGAAGTGAGTTGGGCCAACTTTAAATCTGGTTTCTTTTCTTCTTTTGTAACAGGGTGGGGCTGGCAGTATAAAAGTCCCAACCCGTGAGTCAGTGAGGCTGTAGAGCGTCCAGCAAGCAACTCCCTGACAATAATTAACTATTTAACCAGTCATTTTATTCCCCTTCTGGAAATAGTAACCCAAGATTCTTATGGTTATTTATTTTTGCAATTCCTTGTGATAAAATTTTATGACACCATGAAACGTGGTTTCCACTTGGGACTAGCCATGAAAGGAAAAAGGAACGTGTGTCTTAGGGCAGTCGTTAGACCAGAAATGGGCAAGTATAAGAAATCCACCTGATGGAATGCTGTCTCTCAGATTCACACCTTTCCCATACCACAGTTTGAGAGTTCACTGTACAGTCAGCTTTCACTAAATACACAGCAGTTGTAAGGTCTCCTTTTGGGCTGGGAAATGATGGAGACGAGGCTACATTATCGGGAGGAGAGGCGCTCAGAGGGTCATGGGATGTGCCTAGTTGAAGCAGATTCTTTTTTGGGTCCTTTCCTCTGATCATTGACAGCCTCCATGCTGCCAAGGATCCATTTTCTTAAAATTAGAACTGAAATTACCTTGTTGTTATTAAGTACTATCTGACTGGGGTGGTTGCTTGTGTGTGAGTGGGTGTCTGTGTCTATGTGCATGCGTGTGGCTGCATGTAAGTACATGTCTATGTGTGTGTGTCTGTATTTGTAAAACTCCTCACAAGTATAAAAAGGCCTTGTTTATCGATTTCTCCGTTTTTCTTCCTCTCAGGGTGTGTTTGCATCATCCAGACACCCCTTTAGAAGCATAGTTACGTAGTGAAAACTCCAAATTTTGGACTGATACAACCCCTTCCATCCCTGTCTCTTTCCCTCTCCCCTTATCCATTCAACTGCCATCCTTCAATCTCACCCACTCCATCCTCCATTCACCCTCACTTCCACTCACCCTCACTTCCACTCTCCTCTCACTTCCACTCTCCTCTCACTCCCACCTTCCTCTCACTCCCACCCTCCTCTCACTCCCACCCTCTGCTCACTCCCACCCTCTGCTCACTCCCACACTCTGCTCACTCCCAGTCCTACTCTCCTCTCACTTTCACCCTCTGCTCACTCACAGCCCCACCCTCCACTCACTCCCACTTTCCTCACAGCCCCACCCTCCACTCACTCCCACTTTCCTCACACTCCCACCCTCCACTCACTCCCACCTCCATCGTCCTCTCACTCCCACCCTCCACTCACTCCCACCCTCCACTCACTCCCACCCTCCACTCACTCCCACCTTCCTCTCACTCCCACCCTCCTCTCACTCCCACCCTCCTCTCACTCCCACCCTCTGCTCATTCCCACCCTCTGCTCATTCCCACCCTCTGCTCATTCCCACCCTCTGCTCATTCCCACCCTCTGCTCACTCCCACACTCTGCTCACTCCCAGTCCTACTCTCCTCTCACTTTCACCCTCTGCTCACTCACAGCCCCACCCTCCACTCACTCCCACCTCCATCCTCCTCTCACTCCCACCTTTCTCCCACTCCCACCCTCTGCTCACTCCTACCTTCCTCTCACTCCCACCCTCTGCTCACTCCTACCTTCCTCTCACTCCCACCCTCTGCTCTCTCCCAACCCCACTCACCCCCGATCCGACTCTCCTCTCACTTTCACCCTCTGCTCACTCACACCCCCACCCTCCTCTCACTCCCACCCTCCACTCACACCCACCCCCACCTTCCTCTCACTCCCACCCTCCTCTCACTCCCACCCGCATCCTCCTCTCATTCCCATCCTCCTTTCACTCCCACCCCCACTCACTCCCACCCCCCCACTCACTCCCACCCCCCCACTCACTCCCACCCCCCCACTCACTCCCACCCCCCCCCACTCATCCCACCCCCCCACTCACTCCCATCCTCCTCTCACTCCCTCCCGCATCCCCCTCTCACTCCCTCCCGCATCCTCCTCTCACTCCCACCCTCGTCTCACTCCCACCCTCCTCTCATTCCCACCCTCCTTTCACCCCCACCCTCCTCTCACTCCCACCCCCACCCTCCTCTCACCACCCAGCTCCGACAATCAGTTCTCTTTGAACCTCTGCTGCAGGAGTCGAGGCGCCGATTGCTGTGTGCATCCAGGCTGAGGTAGTAGGTTGTATAGTTTAGAATTATACCAAGGGAGATAACTGTACAACCTCCTAGCTTTCCCTGGGGCATGCAAACAACAGCAGCGGGGGAAACAAGTCACGGACAATCAACCCCAGAGAAAATAAAAACCCCAATATAACTCAGACAATGGTAAGAACTTTGATTTACTCTTCTGGGTTCAAGCCCATCAAATCTCTTTGTAAGTATCTGACCTCCTGTTAGAAAGATACTGGGCACAATCACCCTCGCACATCTCTCAAAAGGGTCTCTTTTTTACAGAGAAAAGCATTGGTGTTTAAAGTGACAGTGTTAACCCTTTGTTCCCTGCAGGTCGGTCTCTCTCTGTTGATTCAGGCACATTCTTCAAACAGTAGCGTTCTGTCAATGTACATGACTGGTTGGGGAGAAGGGTGATGATTCTAGTTTACTGATATTGTTGCTTTCTCATTACACTCTTTCACTCAGCACTCTCATTCCCGACCACTGCCCCATCCTAGTGACCCTATAAATCAATGCACCATCAACTGTGCTAATCAGCTGTATAGATCAGGAGGCTCACTAGCTCAGTCCCCAGACTGTGTTGAATTTCTCAGCCAGGGGCATAAACAGGAACCCTACAATTGGGCTCCACCTTTTAGCTATGGGACAGGAGGTACAATTAACCAAATTTACCCTCTGACTGGATTGCTATCCAGTAATCCCATTGGGATCCAGTAAGCGAGTGATTTCAGACATGTGAGTGGAGCGTGCTTGGGAGGAACAGGTGACTTTGGACCTGTGGTTCCCAAAGCTCTTCACCACTGGGGGGTTTTCCTCACCTCATGTCTGGTCTGTTGTTGCCTCATTGATAAAGAATGATCACTGTGATTCGTCAACAACTCCCTTATCATTGTTCCATGCAACTACCAGGGCAGTAGAAGGTGAACTCAATGGACCTAAGTCCTTTTTGTTATAGTAATTCCTGTGTTGGCCAGCATACATGTTTGTGTGGTAAGTGGGGACAAGATTAGATTGAGTTGTACCTCCTCCCATGGGTGAATAGTTCACTGCCCGGTCTCATGCGTCAGGACTGGTAACTAAGGTGAGGTACTACAGTGTTTCCGGCAGTGTCGACATTTGCCTCAGTGAATTCCAACAACAACAGCAATGTGTATTTATATAGCGCCTTTAACGTTGTAAAAAACGTCCCAAGGCTCTTCAAGGGGGCGTAAATCCAGAAATAAAAAGCTGGGGTCAGTAAAAGTGACCATGAAGCTGTCAGATTGTTGTAACCAACCTGACTGGTTCACTAATGTTCCTTTGGAGAAGGAAACCTGTCGCCCTTATCTGGTTTGGGATTATATGTGACTCCTGTCCCACACCACATGTTTGGCTCTTAACTGTCCTCTCTAATTTTATTTATTCATGTGATGTGGGCATCACGGGCTAGGTCAGCATTTATTGCTCATCCCTAATTTTAAGGGTCAACCACATTGCTGTGGGCCTGGAGTCACATGCAGGCCAGACCAGGTAAGGACAGCAGATTTCCTTCCCTAAAGGACATTAGTGAAGCAGATGGGCTTTTACAACAATCGACAATGGTTTTATGGTCACCATTTGACTAGCTTTTAATTTCAATTTCATCATCTGTCATGGTGGGATTTGATACCCTGTTCCAAGGTTATTAGTCTAGATCTCTGGATTACTCATCCAGTGACATTACCACTACACCATCGCCTTCCCCATAACCTAGCAAGACATAAATGCCAGTCTTGTGAGCAATGCACACATCCTGAGAATGAATAAAAATCTGACAGCAGATCTGTGTCAGTCAAAGGGGTTCCATAGACCTGAGTCCATTGAAATCTTAAAGAAAGGAAAAATTAACACTGAATCAGTTTCCTTCTAATTACTTATACATCCAAAGGCCGTTCAATTCTGTTTAAAGTTATTTAGGGGGGAAAAAAGCACATGGTTAGATATTTAAAGAGTGTTTACTCATCCTAACCCATCTGCAGAGAATTTCCAAAAAGAAAAAGGGTCAGTAATGGAATGTTTGCATGTTATAAATATTGATTCCTGGGATGAGACGGTTGTCCTATGGGGAGAGATTGAGTAGAATGGGCCTATACTCTCTAGAGTTTAGAAGAATGAGAAGTGATCTGATTGAAAAATATAAAATTTGTAAGGGACTTGACAGAGTAAATGCTAAGAGGCTGTTTTCCCTGGCTGGAGACTCTAGAACCAGAGGTCGTAGTCTTAGGATAAGGGGCTGGCCATTTAGGACTGAGATGAGGGGAACATTTTTCATCAGAGGGTTGTGAATCTTAGGAATTCTCTACCCCAGAGAGCTGTAGATTCTCAATCATTGAGTATATTCAAGTCTGAGATTGATAGATGTTTGGGCACTAAGAGAATTGAGGAATATGGGATAGGGTAAGAAGGAGTTGGGGGCAAAGATCAGCCACGATCTTACTGAAAGGCAGAACCGGCTCGAGGGGCTGAATGGCCTATTCCTGCTCCTATTTCTTATGTTTTTATACAAGCTGGATTTCATGTAGGACTATGGGTTATTGAGGGAGGCTGTCTGTGATATCAGAGCTTGTGATGTAATACAGAGGGTTATGGTGATTTGTTGACTTACAGTGGTATTTTATTTTGTTTCTGTCCTCACAGGGGACGCTGTGAGTGACTTGTCCTGTAACTGAGGCTGTGAGTTATGACAAAATGTTATAAAGGGCTTCAGCCGTGCATGTGATTGTTAAAAAAGATTACTAAAAAATGAGTTTGTATGGAGGCATTTGTTGATAGAATAAAGGGGCAGCATCCTTTGGAAATTGTTTGATAAATCCTTCCCTCTTCCGCAGCCCCCCCCCCCCACCCCATTTCACTTCAAACCTTTGCCCCTGAGGTTGCAGTCTCCTGCTGGGGTTATGATTGATGGGCATCGGAAGGTGTCCTGCCCAAGTCAAGGGTCTTCAGTCCAAGCTGATGGTGAGTGTCACTGTTGTAAAAGCCGATCCTGTCTTTCCTCTGCATCTAGATAGCAGGAGCCCTGGCCAGATTTCTTTCCTCTCCCTGGCCCAGGTGCGTGGAGGCCAATTGTAGCATCCAAACAACTGCCCAAACCTGGAAACTTGCATGATGCTCTGGCTCAGTTCCACACTGTGTAATGCACTTACCAACTGACCCAGAATGGAACAACACAATGCTGAATTTCACCACCATTTGCACAACGTCTCGTCAACAAAAAGACAAAGGATTGGCCTTGAAATCACAAAGTGTGATAACAAGAACAGTTGATATGGGCATCAGAAACATTTCTCTCTGCTAGACCTTCTAATCTATAAGGCTCTTTCCACTGTGTGCCTTGCATTGATTCATGACCTAAGTAGGGGAATGTTTTAAAAAGTATTAACTCATAACAGATTACATCGAGCCTACAGCACAGAATCAGGCCATTCGGCCCAACTGCTCTATGCCAGTGTTTTTGCTCCAGATGAGCCTCCTTGTACTCTAACTACCTCTTTGTACTTCTCCCCCCTTACTCCACTATTCCCTCATTAATGCATGAAAACTCCCCTTAAATGCATCAACACTCTCTGCTTCAACCATTCCTTGTAACAGCGAGATCCACGTCCTCACCGCTCTCTGAGGTAAAAGTTGGCACATTCTATAACAACCATTGGCTCAAGACCTTGTTCCAATCTCAGTGCAGTTATATTAAGAGATACTGTGTGACCACCAGTTTAAGTATGAAAGTCTTAGCCTGCTGACTTTGAGTTTAACGATAAGAGGGAGAAATCTCCTTGTGTGAGATCATTGCTTGTTCCATCTGTATTTCTAACCTCCCAGTACAATGGCTAGTTCTTGCGTTCCTACCAAGTTACCTCACTGAATGGACTGTCTGGAAAAATCACTGAGATTGAAACCAGACAGCAGAGAGTTAATTCTCTGAGTCTGCCTGCCATTTTCCAATAGGTATGGCAGCGAGCTCATATCCCGCCATCACCCTGTCCTCAAGAGTTCTCCCACCAGTAGAGGAATTTTGTAAAGTAGAATCTTTCTTTTCTCAATGACATAGCATTTTAACGGCACAGGAACAGGCCATTCAGCCCAACAGGTCTATGCTGGTGTTTATGCTCCCCACAAGCCTCCTCCCACCCTACTTCAGCATACCCTTCTATTTCCTCCTCCCTCTTCTGTTTATCTAGCTTTTCCTTAAATGCATTTATGAATTCGAGGGGCTGTAGTGCTATCACCTTGGAAACAGTGGAAGTAATTGCCTCACATCTTAAAGGCATGCAACTTGTCCCTTGCCAGCTTCATATCGTCCCCATGGCATCGATGAAATATCCCGACAAAGAAAAACTGCAGGAACTCCTGATGGCTCGGTGGGTGCTTGCTCTGTCTAGTATGGTGCAGTACCACTTGGAGCAGCTAGGCCACTTCCCAGCTTGGGATACCACAAGCATGAGCAACAGTGTGTGACAGCAGATTTAGACTGGGCTCTGACAGCCCAACATCTGACTGATGCTCATCGCATGTGGGTGAGGGACGGTCCCAGCGGGGTCAGGTGCCAATGGGAAGCTGAGCATCGATGAAACCCTGCCCAAAACTTACATCTCCACCGCAAAGACACAAGACAGCCAATTGGAGAAGAAATAGGCTCCAACTGGAGATCCTACCCAAAGTTGGACTTGGGTAGATATTGTCTTCCACAGTTGGCATCTTTCTGTTCCCTGAGCTTTTAGGCTCTAAACTTCAAAGAAACCAGATAAGCACCTTACAATTTATTAATATCCATGAGATTTTTTTTTAAATTGATCTGAGGTGACTGTTGCTATATCAGGACGTGAATGCTTGGAGACCTAACCTTCCTGTGGGAAAACTGACGGGATCGGGTGTGATGCTGGTTTACACCCCACTCGATTTTACTTTCCATTAAAGGCAATATTGGACAGGGTGTAAAACTGGCGTCCGACTGGATCCTGTGGGATTCCCACCTGGTGAGATAGGTTAAAATCACCTCCCCACCCCCCCCCCCCCCCACCTCCCTTTGTTTCAAAAGGATGAGTTACTCTTTTGACATTTTATTTAAAAGATGTTGCAGTTTGGGCAAAACTAGAATTCTGTCACCACTGATGTCTTGTTCTGGGCTTTATTGCAACAATATGCCTGGTTCAAACACACCCATCAGTGCTTTAACGTGTAATGTGGAGGAGCTTTAGAGTTGGAAATCCAAATAAGATCATTCTTTAGCGCAGTAAATCCTCCTTTTAAAAGGGTATTGCTAGCTTGTTGCTTTGCCAATACACACATTGTGCAATCTATATACTGAACTGAAAGTTAATGTAGAGAGTTGAGGCTTATGGAAGACCAATCAATACCAAACTCTAGATTTCTGCTCACTTTGTTGGCTGACCTGAAATTACTTAGTATATATAGTGAAAAAATATTGTATTCTATACCATCCGCCACCCCCCCCCCCCCCCCCCCCAACCACATATTGAGCGAGTGGTTAGTAAACCATATGGGATCTTGGGCTTCATAAATAGAGGCATTGAGTACAAAAGCAGGGAGGTTACGCTGAACCTTTAGAAAGCTCTGGTTAGGCCTCAACTGCAGTATTGTTTCCAGTTCTGGTCACCACACTTCAGGAAAGATGTGAGGGCCCTTGAGAGGGTGCAGAGGAGATTTACCAGAATGGTTCCAGGGATGGAGGATTTTAGTTACAAGGCCTTGCCAGCAATGCTCACATCCCAAGAAATCCTTAATAGGGACATGGTTAATTCATCAACCTACCTCCTGTCTTAATATATTTTAGTTTAGAGATACAGCACTGAAACAGGCCCTTCGGCCCACCGAGTCTGTGCCAACCATCAACCACCCATTTATACTAATCCTACACTAATCCCATATTCCTACCACATCCCCACCTGTCTCTATATTTCCCTACCACCTACCTATACTAGGGGCAATTTATAATGGCCAATTAACCTATCAACCTGCAAGTCTTTGGCATGTGGGAGGAAACCGGAGCACCTGGAGGAAACCCACGCAGACACAAGGAGAACTTGTAAACTCCAGACAGGCAGTACCCAGAATTGAACCCGGGTCGCTGGAGCTGTGAGGCTGCGGTGCTAACCACTGCGCCACTGTGCTGCCCTGTGAACACTGTGAAGTGATCGGATGCAAAGAATGGGGTTTATCTGGTTATTTGCGTTCAAATTTCTGGGAGGGGGTCTGCAAATGAACGTCGCAATGGGGTTGCATACCATATATGGAGAGTTCTTTCATTTAAGTACTTCAGAACATGTTACAAGAAAAGGCCCATCCCTAATTGCCATTGAGAAGGTGGTGGTGAGCTGCATTCTTGAACCGCTGCAGTCCATATGGTGTAGGTATACCCACAGTGCTGTTAGAAAGGGAGTTCCAGGATTTTGACCCAACAATAGTGAAGGAATGGCAATATAGTTCCAAGTCAGGATGGTGAGTGACTTGGAGGGGAGCTTACAGGTAGTGGTGTTCCCCAGCGTCTACTGCCTTTGTCCTTCTATGTGGTAGAGGTTGCAGGTTTGGAAGGTGCTGTCGAAGGAGGCTTGGTGAGTTCCATGCTTCTGCTGCCCTTGTCCTTCCAGGTGTTAGAGGTTGCAGGTTTGGAGAGTTGGCAAGTTGCTGCAGCGCATCTTGTATATTGTACACACTGTGCTGGAAGTGGAGGAAGTGAATGTTTAAGGTGGTGGATGGGGTGCCGATCAAGTGGGCTGTTTTGTCTTGGATGTTATTGAGCTTCTTGAGTGTTGTTGGGGCTACATCCATCCAGGCAAGTGGAGAGTATTCCATCACACTCCTGACTCGTGCCTTGTAGATGATGGAAAGGCTTTGGGGAATCCGGAGGTGGGTTACTCGCCGTCGAATTCCCAGCCTCTGAACTGCTCTTGTAGCCACAGTTAAGTTTCTGGTCAATGGTAACCCCCAGGATGTTGATAGTGGGGGATTCAGTGATGGTAATGCTGTTGAATGTCGCTAGGAGATGGCTAGATTCTCACTTGTTGGAGATGGTCAATGCCTGGCACTAGTGTGGTGTGAATGATACTTGCTTCCTAATGATCCACTAAGAGTGGGATAGTAAAGCACTGGCTGTGTGCTTTGTTCCAGTGGCTGAGATTATGAGCAAAGACTGGATCAGCAGTGAAGCTGTTCCCAAATCCTGAACTCCTTCCAATCCCAGGATGACATTCTCGGATATTGAGGTGTTGGTGCAATTCTTGGTTGTGCCACCTTTTTTTTATGTTTGTATCAGAAGGAGGTAAAGAAAAATAACTTGTGTTTAGATTGTGCCTTTCACACTCTCAGGATGCCCCAAAGTAGCTCACAACCAATTAATTACTCTTGAAGTGTCGCCATTATTGTTTTGTAGGTAAATGGTAGCAGCCACTTTGCGCACAGCAAGTTTCCACAAACAGCAATGAAATAAATGACCTGTTCATCCGGATTTTTTAGGTGTTGGTTGATACCACCTTCCGATATTGCCCCTGGATGTGCTAAAGTGCCATGAGGTAGGTGGACTTCTCATCCAATTCTCTGGACAATTTTAGGTTTCTAATTCCTTTTAACCCCCTCCCTCCTTCTCCAACAACAACAATAACTTGCATTTGTATAGCACCTTTAATGTAGTAAAACAGCCCAAAGATGCTTCACTGCAGCATAATCAGACAAAAATTGACACTGAGCCAAAGGAGGAGATATTGGACAGGTCACAAAAAGCTCAGTCAAAGAGGTAGATTTTAAGGAGTGTCTTAAGGGAGGAAAGAGAGACAGAGAGGTTCAGGGAACGAATTCCAGAGCTGAGGGCATAGATGACTGAAGGTACAGCTTTGAATAGCAGGATGAAGGGAGTGAAGGATGCACAAGAGGCCAAAGTTGGGGGAATTTTGGGAATTCACAGTTTTGTTCTTGTATTGTTTAAATTGTGACTCATGATTCATGAAGAAAATATGTGAGGGAGTTGGCTTAATAATGGTGACTGCATGGGTAGTTTGGTGATGCTGGGTGTGAAACTCAATTTCAGCAGTGGCACAAAATGAACGGTGGTGGAATGATTGCTCATTATACAACCATCTGATTGACTTTAACAGGAAGAAAAGTTGGGTAGGGTGTATAACAGCAGCCAGTTCACTATCGCTTGCTTTGTGCTCCAGCCAGAGTTGAATTTAACCTCTTTTCAGTGTCTTTCCTCCAACCCTCTCTTTCAGTGACCCCTTCCACCTTGGCAGCCAGCTTTTTGCAAGCGTAAGCCCAAGATTGGTGCAGAATTGTGGCAGATGAAAGGGGATGGGATCAGGTTCAGAGTTCTGATGTTTGCTATGCTGTTGGTGGAAGTTCTTTGAAGCCCTCAGTAACTATGTCTGACATAGCACAAGACATAGAGGCAAGCATAATTTTTTTTAGTGATGTTGGTTGAGGGATACATATTGGCCACTGGGGAGTAAACCTTGCTTTTCTTCGAAATAGTGCCAGGGAATATTTTATGTCCTCCTGAGAGGGCAATTGGGGCCTTGGTATAACATTCAAAAGCCAGCATCTTCAACAGTGCAATACTGTTCTGGGAGTGTTAGCCTGGATTAGACGCTCAAGTGTCTGGAGTGGGACTTGAAGCAACAATCTACTGATTAGGGTGGCCACTTACAGACCTCAAGAATACTGGACACACCCCTGCCGAACTGTCTGCTTCCCCTTAACCAACCCTCACACTGTGCATGCTCAGAGCACAAGCTCAACCTGCACTGGTGCACTATTGATAGGGGACTTTCTGTTGCACCAGGAATTCTGGGTAAACAATCTGCCATTGGCATCTCAAATTGGTGACAGAAAATTAATGTTTTGGGATCCAAATTGAGATCAGGGGCAGAGGCACAATACATAAAATAATTAAATAAATTACAAAATAAAAATGCCAGACATACGGGCATCTAGTACCAGACAGGGCACAGACCTGCTGACAACTGGATTATAGGGTATAAAACTGGACAAATGCCCACCCTACTACTGACTCAGAAGGGAGAGTGCTATCCACTAAGTGAAAGCTGGGCCACAGTCTCTTCCAACTCACTTTGAGCAATACCATAGAGATCTGTTAGTATTTATATAAAGTTAAAGCAAGGACAGAAATAAACAGGAAAAATAATGGCTCACTGATGAGACTCCCAACATGTACCTCGTGATGTCGAGGTTGTGCCTTTAAATCTCTTGGCTGTTTGGCTGCAATGAATCGGTCATTGAGTGTGGTTACTGGGTGAGTGATGAGGTGCTAAATGGAGCTGTTAAAAGGATCAATTAACAGATTAGCATTTTGCAGAGAGTCAAACATTAATCCTCTGGTGAGTCCATTTATTTTTGTAAGGTGGTGTCAGGGAGAAATATAAAATGGGCATTATGGGGGCACAGTTACAAAGATTGCATAGATCTACTAACTAGAGGAAGCCATGGACATTTTGAAAGCCTATAAATGTTAATAGTTCAACCCAAAAATAAATTTTGATTCTTCATTAATAACAACCCAAAAAACTGGGGTTAATATAAAGCAATGTTTCCCTGTTGAAAAATCATTGATGACAGGAATGATGGTTTTAAAAATATATGGACAAGTTTATTAAAACGGGAAATTCATCTATAAAGACCTTTTCTAAGTGATGTTGATGGTTTCGTCTTCGTAGGCCATGTGTCATAGAGTCTCAGAGCTACATGTAACATTTACCCCCACCCTCCCCTTAATTTCCATATACTGTATATCAGGTTGTTGAAATTAACTTAAGGGCTAGAGCACACAGTCCAGGCCAACACACCAGTACAGTACTTATGGAGTGCTGCACTGTCAGGGGAGCTGTCTTTTAACTAAACCAAGGCCCAGTCTGCCCTCTCAAGTGGATGTAAAAGATTCCATGGCCACTATTTAGAGAAGGGCAGGGGAGTTCTTTGCAGTGTTTTGGCCAATATTTATCCCTCAATCAACATCACTAAAAAGCAAATGATCTGGTCAATATTACATTGCTGTGTGTGGGAGCTTCCTGTGCACAAATTGGCTGCCACATTTCCTATATTGTAATAGTGATTACACTCAAAGTACTTCCTTGGCTGTAAAGCACTTTGGGACATCCTGGGATCATAAAATGTGCTATATAAATACAAGTTCAAAATGGTGACAACTTGTCCATCAGGCTGCATCGTGCTTTGAGTCCAAATGCCTTAATGATGAGGCAGAGCGGCGACAGAGAAGGAAAGAAAAGGAAGCAAATCTGACACTCTGGATCCTACTACCTCATGGGACGCCCTGCCCCATGTGCCCAAAGATCTGCAGGTCGAGAATCGGCCTGTTCAGTCACATGAAAACCCATGGCAGAAACTAACAACCCTGAGAAGATGTCGTCGTCGAATCGAGGGACAGCCGACAACGACAATAAATACAAGTTCATTCTTTCTGGAGTATTAACTCATCTTAGGCAGTGGTGAATCAGCAGACCACTTGCCTGCTGCCCGATTCTCATATCCGTTGACTCATTCTTTCTCTGATCTGGTTCAAATTCATCCACCAATGATGCTACAGCCCTCAGAGCAGCCCTTTCCAAATACCCAGGCTGACAAGTTGGCATCAGAACAGACCAACGAGCAAGAAATAATATCACAAGTAGGACTGAGTTACCTGGGCTGGCGGGCTGGAGATGACTCACAGGCTTAGTTTGAACACCCCTGATCTAGGATTCCTGCCAGAGTCTGCTTTTGAAATTGGATATGTGGTAAAATTGAGGAATGAAAAGTGGGCAGGAAAAGTGCAGTTTTCAACTGCTTCAATTTTTTAAAAATCTGCTGTGCGGATAAGGTTAACCACCCACACCAATGTGAGTCTAAGTCTAAAAGGTGCCGAATAGAGGGAACTTTGCTTCTCTCCTGGGAGTGTTAGGTACTGATACCTGGAGCAAAACAAGTGCATTTAGCCTTTTCCCCAAGTTTTGGGAAAAAAAGCAAACTGGAGTTAAGAGTTTAATTATATTTTTATTTTGCTTTTGGTTAGATGACCAGCATTTATTGTCCGTCCCTTGTTACCCTGATATATGTGTTATGCTTCAGTCACATTGGTGTGGGATTGGAGTCACATATAGTCTCATGCCAGGTAAGGAAGGCAGGTTTCCTTTCCCAAAGGAAAAGTTGGGTTTTAATGACAATCCAACAGCTTCATGTTCATTTTTACTGATACCTTAGCTGGATTTAAACCAAATTCATAATTCTCAAACTGCCATGGTGGGATCTGAACTCACATTCTCTGGGTTATTCATCCAGGCCTGTAAATGACTCATCCAGTAACGTAACCGCTGCACTACAATATTCTTTAACATTAAAACTGTGGAACTCCTTATGTCTCTCTGTGTCCCCTTCGCCTACAATCTGCAACTTTTAAAATGTAAGCTGGTCGTTACTTATTGCTTTACATCATGCTCTCTCCTATTCCTTCTACCCCTTTTGCTACTTTTACTTGACATCAGTTTCATCTTCAATAATAACGAGGTAGGATGCCCCAGAAATGACCTCTTCTCTCCACAACAGAAATTAATTTGGACATTTTTGGAAGTTATCTGAATTCAATCCAGTTGAGAAGAGGAGAGGTCATTCTGGGGCCTGTAACCTTGTTACTTTGATCGGAAAGCAGTTGCTATGTTAAACCAGTAGGCGGCAGTTAGGAACACAAAACCCTCACATATAGGGACAGGTGGGGATGTGGTAGGAATATGGGATTAGTGTAGGATTAGTATAAAATGGGTGGTTGATGGTCGGCACAGACTCGGTGGGCCGAAGGGCCTGTTTCAGTGCTGTATCTCTAAACTAAACTAAACTAAACTTGATTTTAAATTAGTCAGAACTTAGTGAGGAGCAAGAAGCTGATACTGGTTATTTAAAGATGTACAATGTTAAAATAAATATTGTCTTTTAGAGGAGGGTGGTGGGTGTAATAAATTTTCACGATCCTCACTGATTCTTTAGAGCACGCAGATCCCTCTGCACCTCAGAGCTCTGCAATCTCTCACCATTTCGATAAAATGCTTGTTTTTTATTCTTCCTGCCAAAATGGACAATTTCACATTTTCTCACATTTTCCCACATTATACTCCATTTGCCAGATCTTTGCCCACTCACTTAATCTATCTATATCCCTTTGTAGCCTCCTTATGTCCTCTTCACAACTTACTTTCCTACCTATCTTTGTGTCATCAGCAAATTTAGCAACCATACCTTCGGTCCCTTCATCCAAGTCGCATATATAAATTGTAAAAGGTTGAGGCTGAACACTGATCCCTGCGGCACACCATTCATTACATCTTGCCAACCAGAAAATGACCCATTTATGCCTACTCTCTCTTTCCTGTTAGCTAGCTAATCTTCTATCTATGCCAATATGTTACCAACTACACCATGAGCTTTTATTTTCCACAATAACCTTTGATGTGGCACCTTATCAAATGCCTTCTGGAAATCTAAGTACAGTACATCCACTGGTTCCCCTTTATCCACAGCACATGTTACTTCTACAAAGAACTCCAATAAATTGGTTAAGCATGATTTCCATTTCACAAAACCGTGTTGACTCTACCTGATTACTTTAAACTTTTCTAAGTGCCTTGCTATAACATCTTTAATCATAGCTTCTAACATTTTCCCTGAGACAAATGTTAAGTTAACAAAAATAAAGTCGTGCAGAGTGCCTTTCTGGACCCCAGGACCTCCCAAAGTGCTTTCCAGCCTGTGAAGTATTTTTGAAGTGTAGCAGCTGTTGTGATGTAGGAAATGTGACAGCCAATTTACACACAGCAGGCTCCCACAAACAGCAATGAGACTGGACTAAATAATCTGTTTTTTGTGAAGTTGATTGAGGGATAAATATTGGTCAGGACACCGGGGATAACTCCCCTGCTCTTCTTCGAAATAGTACCTTGAGATTTTTTACATCCATCCCAACAGGCAGATGGGGCCTCGGTCTAACATCTCATCAGAAAGACGAACGAGAATACAGAAATGTCCCACTCTTGCTGTCAGCTGTGTTCTCCTGAAATCGGGCTCCGAATACATTCTTGAAGACAGATTGCAGGAGAAGTTATGACAGAATGTCCAATACTTGTTCTGGGAGTGCCTGAAGCTGATAGTGGGTGCCCAAGATGGAAATTACTTAGTTCCTCAGTGCTGACCTCAATGAACACAAATCATTTGAAAATATTTGCTATTAAATCCAGCCCTCTGTGATAATCTTCCCTTCATTTTCAGTCTGTCACGTGCTTTCTTTCTGTTATCCCTGCCCCTTATCATAAGGCTTTCACAGGTTAGATAAAGATGAGAAAGGCCAGCTCTGAAGAAAGGTCTCAGACCTGAAATGTTAACCCTGTTTCGCTCTGCACAGATGCTGCCAGACCTGCTGAGTATTTCCAGCACTTTATGTTTTTATTTCAGTTTTCCAGCATCCGCAGTCTTTTGCTTTTATTAAAATGAGAAAGGCCATTCAATCCATCTTAGCTCATCCATCTAAAAAGATGCCACAGTTCCCTTCAATCTTCCCAATCCCTTCACAACATCAAATTGATACTTACATGATCACAGAACTTTCACTATTACAAAGGCAAAATGTTGCAGATTCTGGAAATCTGCTATATAAATAGAAAATGCTGGAAACAAACACCAGGTCAGGCAGCATCTGTGGAGAGTGAAACAGAGTTAACATTTCAGATTGGTGGCCTTCCATCAGGGTTTTCACCTCCACTACTTTATATGGGAGCCCATTCCAGGAGTGGATCATTCTTTGTAATTAAAGCTTCTTGATATCAGTCCCAATGCTTTCAATAGTTTGACTATTGTATACCCTTGAATTACTCTTTTGGTACACTTTGAAGTAATTTCCAGATTTACCATTTCCAGGCTACTTACTATCTTACCTATCTGTGTTGGGCACTCCTTTTAGAGAATGATAAGCCTACAGTTTATCTAGTCTTTCCTCAAACCTCCATTTCTGACATTTGCTTTGTGGTCCTTCTATATGCAAATTGGCTGCCGTGTTTCCTACATTACAACAGTGACGACACTTCAAAAGTACTTCATTGGGTACAAAATGCTTTGGAATATCCTGAGGGCATGAAAGGCACTATATAAATGCAAGGTCTTTCTTTGTTTGAATATGACTTCCTCTGGTCTGTCCACAGTTTTAACAATACAGTTTAGCATTCTACTTGCTTCTTATAACACACTCTCTGTTACACACCCCACCCTTAATATAGAGTTCTCAGTTATGAACACTCTCTTTGTTACACACCCCAACCTTAATATAGAGTTCTCAGTTATGAACACTCTCTCTGTTACACACCCCACCCTTAATATAAGGTTCTCAGATATTAACACTCTCTCTGTTACACACACTACCCTTAATATAGATTTCTGTTATGAACACTCTTTCTGTTACACACCCCACCCTTAATATAGGGTTCTCAGTTATGAACACTCTCTCTGTTACACACCCCACCCTTAATATAGGGTTCTCAGTTATGAACACTCTCTCTGTTACACACCCCACCCTTAGAATAGGGTTCTCAGATATTAACACTCTCTTTGTTACATGCCCCACCCTTAATATAGATTTCTGTTATTAATGCTCTCTCTGTTACACACCCCACCTTTAATATAGAGTTCTGTTATTAACACTCTCTCTGTTACACACCCCACCCTTAATATAGAGTTCTGTTATTAACACTCTCTCTGTTACACACCCCACCCTTAATATAGAGTTCTGTTATTAACACTCTCTCTGTTACACACCCCACCCTTAATATAGAGTTTTCAGATATTAACACTCTCTTTGTTACATGCCCCACCCTTAATATAAGGTTCTCAGATATTAACACTCTCTCTGTTACACACACTACCCTTAATATAGATTTCTGTTATTAACGCTCTCTCTGTTACACACCCCACCTTTAATATAGGGTTCTCAGTTATTAACGCTCTCTCTGTTAAACACCCCACCCTTAATATAGAGTTCTGTTATGAACACTCTCTCTGTTACACATCCCACCCTTAGAATAGGGTTCTCAGATATTAACACTCTTTGTTACATGCCCCACCCTTAATATTTTTTTTTCTTTGGCCTCCTTGTCTCAAGAGACAATGGATAAGCGCCTGGAGGTGGTCAGTGGTTTGTGAAGCAGCGCCTGGAATGGCTATAAAGGCCAATTCTAGAGTGACAGACTCTTCCACAGGTGCTGCAGATAAAATTGGTTGACAGGGCTGTTACACAGTTGGCTCTCTCCTTGCGCTTCTGACTTTTTTCCTGCCAACTGCTAAGTCTCTTCGACTCGCCACACTTTAGCCCCGCCTTTATGGTTGTCCGCCAGCTCTGGCGATCACTGGCAACTGACTCCCGTGACTTGTGATCAATGTCACAGGACTTCATGTCACGTTTGCAGACGTCTTTAAAGCGGAGACAAGGACGGCTGGTGGGTTTGATACCAGTGACGTGCTCGCTGTACAATGTGTCCTTGGGGATCCTGCCATCTTCCATGCGGCTCACATGGCCAAGCCATCTCAGGCGCCGCTGGCTTAGTAGGGTGTATATGCTGGGGATGTTGGCCGCCTCGAGGACTTCTGTGTTGCAGATACGGTCCTGCCACCTGATGCCAAGGATTCTCCGGAGGCAGCAAAGATGGAATGAATTGAGACGTCGCTCTTGGCTGACGTACGTTGTCCAGGCCTCGCTGCCGTAGAGCAAGGTACTGAGGACACATGCCTGATACACTCGGACTTTTGTGTTCTGTGTCAGTGTGCCATTTTCCCACACTCTCTTGGCCAGTCTGGACATAGAAGTGGAAGCCTTTCCCATGTGCTTGTTGATTTCTGCATCGAGAGACAGGTTACTGGTGATAGTTGAGCCTAGGTAGGTGAACTCTTGAACCACTTCCAGAGTGTGGTCGCCGAGATTTATGGATGGGGCATTTGTGACGTCCATGATGTTCATTTTCTTGAGGCTGATGGTTAGGTCAAATTCGGTGCAGGCAGCCGCAAACCTATCGATGAGTCTCTGCAGACACTCTTCAGTGTGAGATGTTAAAGCAGCATCGTCGGCAAAGGGGAGTTCCCTGATGAAGACTTTCCGTACTTTGGTCTTCGCTCTAAAGATGGGCAAGGTTGAACGACCTGCCACCTGATCTTGTGTGGAGGAAAGTTCCTTCTTCTGAAGACTTGAACGCATGAGAGAGCAGCAGTGAGAAGAAAATCCCAAACAGTGTAGGTGCGAGAACACAGCCCTGTTTCACACCACTCAGGATATGAAAGGGGTCTGATGAGGCGCCACTATGCTGAATTGTGCCTTTCGTATCGTCATGGAATGAGGTGATGATACTTAGTAGAGTTTAGATACTTAATATAGAGTTCTGTTATTAACACTCTCTCTGTTACACACCCCGCCTTTGATCTAGGGTTCTCACTTATTAACACTCTGTTACACACCCCACCTTTAAATAGAGTTCTCAAATATTAACACTCTCTCTGTTACACATCCAGCCCTTAATACAGGGTTTTCCGTTCTTAACACTCTCTCTGTTACACACCCCACTTTTAGTATAGAGTTCTCAGTTATAACACTCTCTCTGTTACCCAGCCCCTGATACGTTTGGGTCTCCGCAACTCTGTTGTGGGGAGTGGGGAGAAATCAGTCAGTTTCTCATGACTCCTGTAGGAATAGGGGACCAAGGAGTCAGCTAGTCAATTGACCAGTTTATTAGTTATGGCAGCTGTTAATTTTTTATCCCAATTCCTCGTTCATTCTCAATATCACTTTCATACTCTCCCCAAGTAAATATCTTAATTGATCCTGTACCAATGGCCATTCAAGCCAGTGTGTTCAATATTCTTACAACCCTTTGTGCAAAGAAATATTTTCTAGTTTTTCTTTTAACTGGCTTAGTTCAAATTTGTTCCCCTGAGTTATGGATTCCCCTATTGGAGAGGAGAGTGATCCCTTACTCTAGCCTGCCATTGCCCTTCGTTATCTTTAGCACCTCATTCAGACCTGCCATTAACATCATCTCCAGTGAACACAACTCAGGTTTACCTAGTGTTACTTTTTATTCATTCTCAGGATATGGGCATCACTGGCAAGGCCCTCATTTATTGCCCACTGCTCATTGCCTTCTTGAAGTGGTTTGATGCTGCTGGTTAAGGGTCAACTGCATTGGTGTGGGTGGGGCTGGAGGAATAAAAACTTCTATTCATAGTGTCTAGAAAAAGGCTACTTCTACCCACAAGTTCCTCTTAAGTTTTCAAATAAAGGAAAGACTTTGCATTTCCCCACATTATGGACATTCTAAAGCCAATGAAGTGCATTGTGTAATTACTATTGTAATGTAGGAAAGTCCAGACCAGATAAAGATGCAGGTTTCCTTCCCTAAAGAACTAGTGAACAGGTTAGATTTTTATGACAATCCAGCAGCTTCATGGTCACTTTTACTAATCCCACCTTTCTGTTTCCAGATTTTGCTTTCAGCTGAATTCCAAATTCTCAAACTGTTGTTCTGGAATTTGAACTCGCCCTCTGTGGATATTCATCCAGTAATGTCTCATCATAGCTCAGTCCCTTTGTCCCAGGGATTATCCTGGTGAACGGTTATTGGACTTTCTCCAACACCAGAATAAGTGAATGCAGGGTTGGGCTCCTGTGTGATGCCCTCCAAGTGCAAATAGCCTGTCAGCACTCAGTCCGCGCTTGCATATAAAAATTGGACCATTGGGCGTGGTGTTGGAGGTCAGCCAACATCCATGACACAATACCTTAACACCTCTGCTTTTAGAAGTGATTAGGTCGGGGAATTCTGTTAAGAATTCTGCACAGAGGCAAAATGTTATACTATCTAAAAATATATAATTAAAGGCTTGCAACACAAAGCGCTTGAAAGAAACGGTGCAGGAATTGAGATCATTTCAAAGGCCAGTGGGGAAGTATCAGTGAAAGAGTTAAGTTGAGAGAGTGAACACTTTTGACTGGCTGCTGATGTGAAGCGGGGCTTTTTGTTTTAATGATGTTGGTGAGTATTCCCATCTTCTTTGTTTCAGTCTTTTACAAAGGATAACATTATTGCAGAGGCATGGCTCTGTCATCTGTACCTGACAAATCGGTTCCCAAGGAATGCAGCCTGAATTTAAACTCTGCCTCTGTCGGTGCATTTATTTCTGTCTGCTTGCTGCTCCTCTTGTTGCTAAGGGCATCCTCCCCTTTCTATTCCGACAGGTGATGCGGTACATTTTAAAAATCTGAAGCTGCATTAATGAGTGCGGATTCCAACTCTGCCTGTGAGCGAACGGCCCCCGTTCAAAAGCCTTTAATCTTCCTTAGAAAATCTTTGGTACCTGCCAGAATATCTGATCCCTTCTTTAAGCATCCCGATTCCCGGTCATGTCAAAGCTAATCCCCACCCACCCCTGTAGAAGATTAGAGACCGTGAGACTTTTCCGAGCTGAGAGCAAAGGCTCCTTTTTAACCAATTGTTACTTTTTGATGTTGGGGGGCTTTTTAATTGAAAATACTTGATTTTGAAGCTCTGGTCTCACTCGCTGAAGAGCCTATCAATCGGACTCAGTCCCGTTTATTTCCATTTGTGCTGTCCACTGATCATTCGGGACCCCTGCTGAATAATTTTGGTTTCTATTAGTTAAAGATGATTTTTATTTCATCCCCTCCTGTTCCCCCCGCCCCCACCAATGGAGCAAGACACTAGGGGAACAGGATGAATTTAAATATCAGGGCGAGACTGGGCTCGGGTTTGACGAGTGAAGCTGCTATATAATATATCTTCCTTCTCTCTTTCTGTTCTTTGCTTCTGCAAAAAAAAAAGAGCAGAGGCTGATCAGAGTAGTATTGATTTCTGATTGTGCCAAGGGCTGCTGTGAGCATTCATCTAAATCTGTGGAGAGAGAACGCGAGAGAGAGACTGACAAAGAACGATGTTTAAAGCTTTCTGAGAGAGAGAGAGGGCAGTGTAGTCCTGCAAACATTTTTGCATGTCACTGATTAGTGCCTAGTGTCTCGTCCATCAGCAACCTCCTTTGCAAGCCTAAGGCAGAGCCAGCTCCAGACTGAATGCACTCTAAAAAGTCAGCCACATCGATGGTGCTATGTCTACATGATTAAGTCTAAAGGCAGTCCTTATGATCACGGTCTGGCGATGCCGGGAGAGACTGGAGAGGCGGATTATTTTCCGGGCTGTGTGTGTTCACAGGAGGTGAGAAATAAACTGGATATTCATGCATGCAATTTAACGTTTTTCTTTTTTTTTAAAAAAAAAAGTCTGTTCTATTTGTCGGTCTCAGAGGAACTGTGTTTGAATGGATATTTCATATCTCTGTAGAAGGCCCTGTCTGAATGGTATTACCTCCTCTCTCTCTCTCTCTTCCCCCCCCCCCCCCCTCCCTTTCTATCCGTCCTTTCGTAGGTGTTCGCATCGGTCCAGGTTCACCCTCATTTTACTTGTGTTCTAAATTAAGAATCGAGACAGAGCGGGGAAGAAAAATGAGAACTAAAGGAATGCAAAAAAAAAACTTTTTTTTTGTTTAAAAAAATCTTTTAACCATTTCCTTCGCAAAGAGTTCATGGAAAGTGCCTGTGCTTTTGGCCTCTTGAGTAAGAGTGACACAAGAATAGAGTAGGAGAGGAGGAGGAGGCGGAGGGAGGGAGGGTCTGCCAGACCCCCCCGTGTATACTGAATGACACATCAGAACTGCAGTTGTTAATTTGGCCTTGGCTTCATGCAGGCAACTGATGCATTGAGACCCCAGTGACAGGGGTTGGAAAATACATAGCGAAGGAAGAGAAGCTACCTACTGAGAATATTTAGAAGAGGGGAGAATAAATGACAATGTAACTGGGTGAGCGAGGGGCACGGTTAACGCTGTCTGCCTCTCGGTTAACACTTGTGTCGACAAGCTAGCGACTTGCGGGTCACCGACCATCTAGATTCCTTTCCTCATTATTATTTATTTTTTGATTGCACTCTTCTCTTTTGAAACGGCCTGTGTCAAGCGTCAAGTTCCGGGCTTGTTCCCTTTTCCCTCTTCTTCAGTCTGAGGTGCTCAGTGTTAAAAGGGTGAGTTCTGAACTGATGTTTGGTTAACACATTCTTCCCTCCCACAACTACCCTCCTGTGCCTGTCATTTTGCTTTTTAAACCTGATATTTATGGGGCTCGGGTTTTTTTTCTCTGTCTGAGAGTTGTATCGCAGGTACTGCCTCCTCGGGTTTTTTTTTCCCCCTTTCATTCATTTCCTCCCTTATTTTAGCGTTACCAGGATGAACGGAGCAGCTCAGAAACATGCTGAGAATAGGAGGGGTTGCCTGTCTCGCAAGGGGGATTGTTCAAAATTATCTTCCATAAATACCAGCTTAATTAAAATGAAGAAAGCACTGACGAGCGAATAATTTCTAACCATCCTCATTTTCTTTCTCCTCCTGAACAATTGATTGTTAAACTGGTTTTAAGTCTCATTTATTCCAGCAAACTAGCATTGGTTAAAGATGTGAGCAAAGTGGAAGATGTGTCTGTCAGGCTGGGGGTTTGGGGTGTGACGCTGGTGGTGAGGAGGTGATGTCGGTATAAAACGAAATGGAAGAAGAAATCTTTCCGCAGAATAGAATCCTTGCGTCTTATTCTGACTGTTTTGAATTTTTTTCTATACATAATTTCTTTTATATAACAAGTTGCACTCCTCTCAGTCCCTGAGACCCTAACTTGTGATGTGTATCTCCTTAATCCACGGGTTAGGCTCTTGGGAGCTGTGTGCTGTGCATTGACATCTTAAAATAGAAGGACATTTGGAAAGAGAAAGTTTGGTGATGAGGGGTGTGTGTGTATCGATGGGGGTGGGGGAAACAGAACGATGTCAGGTGACATTCTTACAGGTGTCAGCTGATTTGAAACAAAGGCTTGTCAAGATTTGAAAGAGAGAAAAAAAAACATGATATTTGTTAACTTTTTTATATATATGCCATGAAATGACAAGATGGTGGGAATTGTCCTCGCTTCCCTTTCAGTTAACCTCTCTCTTGTGTAAGAATTCCAAGGGCTTTTTTAATAAATAAAATAAAATGATTCACAGTTTGAAATGATTCAGTGTGTGGGGTTTGATATTATTCTCAAGTCTTGGTTAAAGTGCACACCTGCAGTTCTGTGGTTAAATGTTGTAAGAGATTGCAAGTTACCCATTGCCCAGGTGACCCCTGTGACAGAGCCCATTGTCATGGGAGCCATGCTACACCGGGATTATGCTGATGACTTTCCCCACAGCCCGTCACCCTATCTGCCTGAGTTTTGGGGTGGGAAGGAGGCAGGAAAAGGAGACAAGATCCCCACCAGAGAACAGGGATTTTCCCCCATGAGGTAAGGTGATAAAATCACTCTACGCACCTCCCATCCCCTCCAAATAATCTCCTTGTGGCTACTGACCGGCACCATCAGTCACCACACTCTCACCTGAGGGAAAGGTGTAGAACTCTGAGGGCTTGTGTGAGGGAAAGTTTGGATGACTGCAACAATTGCTTGCATCTATATAGCACCTTTAACATAGTAAAATGTCCAAAGGATGCTTCACAGGAACGTGATCGGGCATAAAATTGATACCGAGCCACATAAGGAGATATTAGGACAGGTGACCGAAAGCTTGAACCAGGATGTAGGTTGTAAGGAGGGTCTTAAAGGAGGAAGAAAGAGGCAGAGGAGTTTAGGGGAGGGAATTCCAGAGCATAGAGCATTGGCAGCTAAAGGCACAGCCACCAAATGAGAGGCAAAGGAAGTGGGGAATGCGCAAGAGACCAGAATTGGAGGAAGGCAGAGATTTCGGAGGGTTGTAGTGCTGGATGAGGTTACTGAGATAGGGAGAAGTGAGGCCATGGAGGGATTGGAATAGAGAGGGAGAAAGCATCTTGAAAAATAGATGAGAGCATATATAACAAAAACCGCCCCAGTTCCAAGATGCAGCTATCAAAGTGCACAACAAAGAGGGAGGGAAGGCAAGGGGAAACATCGTCCTGCAGATTAGCAGTGATGCAGTCCAGCTTTACTGTTGAAATAACGAACAGAATGGAAGAGAGGAGTGGAAAGGAACAGAATGTGAAAGTGGTGCAGTGAGCAGGGGCATTGAGTTCAGAGAATATGGTAGAAAGAAGGATGTCTCAGTGTTGGTCAGAGGAGGTTTTTAATCAATGAGAAAGGTGGCATTCTTATTCTGCAACACAAGCAGGTTACCCCAGCGGTAAAGTGCACTGAAATGAATAGCATAATTGCTAGTTGGGTCAATCACCGACAGTCTAGACTGGTCCAGACACATCAATTAGTGCTGTCTTTAAAGGGGAGAGCTTAGCAGAAACAAGCGGTGCCTTATTGATACTGATCTCTGCAGCAAAAATCCAGCTTGGAGAGATCAAACCTACACCAACATTTGGACACATGGGTGATCCCAGGAAGCCTGCAAAAAAAACCCAGAAAGGATAATAAATTAAATCTAATGTCCCCGACCCCTCCGATTCATACCATGGCTAGGAGAAGGGGGGGGGGGCCTCTTTCAGGGATCTTTATTTCTAATGGGTTACAAAGGCTTGCTGAGGGTCTGAGGTGGGGGTAGTGGTAGGGGGGTGAAATTCACAAATTTGCTGCTGTCTAACAATCCTTCACCCCCAGTCTGTGATTTACTGTAACAATTTTTGATTCAGGCTTAAAAAGTCACTTTGGGATAATTTTCATTCTCTCTCTTCTGAAGTCCATTCTTAGTTTTCATTTCACTTTGTACTGAAAATGCCCTTCATTCGATCAGTGTTGGAGTGCAGGTAAGAGGGAGGGAGGGTGGGAGTGCAGGTGGGAGGGAGGGTGGGAGTGCAGGTAGGAGGAAGGATGGTGGAAGTGCTGGTGGGGAGGGAGCATTGCTGATTTCCCCTCCTCTATTCCCTCCTGATTCATCTGGTTCATTTATTAATTAAGTCGGCTCTGGGATACCACAAAGGTATGGTTCAAACGTGCGTTGTGGGATTTGACAGCCCAATGTAGACAAAAGACGCATGAACCAAGGAAGAGGGGGCATCGGGGGATTGTGCCTGTACTTGTGCTTTCTGATACTGCAGTGATTTCTGGTAACAGAGTCTCCTGAGTGCCTTATTGTAGCAAACAGCCCTCTGCCCAGTCTGACTCTGAACAAGGTTTTAAATGATGATCATGGGTATTTATTGTTGGGATTTGAGGGGGGAGGGGGTGTGGTGGGGAAATGGTGTCACCAATTAGCCTATTAACCCTGAGATTAATATATGATGGACAATGAGCTTAATGATGTTTAATTTCTGATGTTGAGGCGTCCTGACACTCGCCTCTCCCCTCCCCCCTCATTAACCAAGTGAATCATTAAAAGCCGGATGAAATTGGGCTGTTTTTTTGACAATAATAGGTTAATTGCCTGTGGAACATAGATTAATTACTCACAGACAGAGACAAACATCACCTATTTCAGTGAAGTGATCTGGTTGCTAGAAGTCTACATGGAGGCTACATTGAAATGAAAATAAAAGCACACCATAAAAACTTAGCGGATTGTATGTTCTTTGTGGACAGGTTCCTCCAGACTTTTTAAAATTAATGTTAAATACCCAAACAAATGTTTTTTCTCCTAAGTGACAATCTCCTATTATAAAAATGAGTACACCTTCGTCACACTATATCTGCAATGGGAGTATTCAGTCATTAATAAAAGCTTTGTGAACGGATTTGAAAAAAAATCTATATTGTATTTCTTTAATCCTTTGTTTTAAAGGGATTTTGCAATTTATTTAGTTTTAAAGAAAAGGGAGAGAAGCTCTCTGTCAATTTGCTAATGTATTTTCTTTCCCAAATCCCCAGTAGTGATTCAGGGACTAATCTCTTCCCTTCCCTTCCTGTCCCATCTAGAATTGCTAAAGAAAGTGTCTTCAGCTCCTTTCCCCCCACATTTCTTGCCTCTGGTTTCATTTTGATCTGGAAAAATGCAGAGCACGGTGCAATACTGTCTGGTTGTCATGGAAACCAGCAGGGCTATTATTGCACCCTTGTCATTCATCACGAAGGAACTGCACTTGACAGAGAATGCCGGAGAGAGAAAAACATACCCCTCATAAGAAAGACCCTTAGAATCACTCGACTCCATTGTATGTAGATTAAAAATAAATTTATAAATGGCATGTAGTCTCTGCACAGGACTCCTATTTAATGTTTTTTTTTCCAGAAGACAGGCTCAACGGGTGAAAGAATTTGTTGAGTCCTTACAGCCGAGACACCAGACACCTTTATTTATTGATACCAGATTTTTTTTTCTCTCTCACTCTGTAGACCAGGCAATCTGTGCTGCACACAATGAAATGTTTGGTTTAAGGCTTGTGTATCTGCTTATCAAAGTCACTGGGAAACAAGAGGCCATTAGAAGCAGGCAATTGAACAGCAAGTAAAAGAGATATAATTTTTTTTCAATTTCTCTTCGACCTGCCCTCCCAGCTCCCACTCATTTTAATTTTACCAAGACTGTCGTTAACACATTGCAGCTTGGAGTGTGGCAGAATGGTGCAAGTTCTTTCTCCCTCTCCCCTCTTAGTGTAGTTTCCTTTCCGACTTCAAAAAGTACATCATTGTCTGTGAGGTGGTGAAAGGTGCTATGTCAATGCAAGCTTTCTCAAGTCATTCATTATTCCTCCTTCCCTCACTCAGAGTTGACCTTTGCTCATGAGCTTTAAAGGCCAGTGGATTATGCCATCACCCACCAACTCCTCCTTCGTTCATCGGTCACTACCACATAGGAGAGTCTGGCCATCCTTTCATTTCAGCAAACAATTTCTTTAAGCTATGTTGCATTGCCTTAAAAAAAAAACTCAATAACTCCTTCTATAGATGGAGGGGAATGGAAGATGAGGAAAAATATTTGCCTGAAAGGGATTCTAGTTGATTCATTTCAGCATTTCATTATTTTCTTTTAACAATGGGTTTGAGAAATAAAATTCACATTCTATTTCTTTTAAATTCTGGGCTGCGCTGTAACATTCTCCCTATGGTGGAGTGTCATGCCAACACTCACCGTCTGGGACCTGTCATGGAAAATGTTCCATTGGAGTGATCTTATAGAGGGCAGCCATTGACCCTGCAAACTGCGGAAGTCCAAAACAAGAGTGCACAACCTTAAAATTAAAACTAGGCTGTTCAGGGTTGATGTGCAAAGGCAGTTCTTCACACAAAGTGTAGCAGAAATCTGGATCTCTCCCCCCCCCCCCCCCCCCCAAAAAGCTGTTAAGGCTGGGGGTCAATTGGTAATTTCAAAATTGAGACTGATAGGTTTTTGTTAGGTAGGGGTATTAAGGGATCAAGGACCGTAAATGGAGTTGAAATACAGATCAACCATGGTTAATTAAATGGCGGAACAGGCTTGAGGGGCTAAATGTCCTTCTCCTGTTCCTATGTAACAGACTCGAAACGGCTGAATGGCCTCTTCCTAGTCCAATGTTCTTGAACGGTGCCCCAGTGAGTCTCAGAACCTCCAGGAGAGGAGAGGGCAGGAAATTGCAAAAAAAAACTGCACAATTTTTAGGAAGAGGACATTGTTCCCAGGGATTGAAGATGGGAGAAAGCAGTTTTAGTGGGGTCATGGTAAAGTTGTACAGCAATCCCTTCCACTGCTGCTCACTTTCTCCCATCTCAGGTTCAAAATTTCATTGAAATGAGATGGGTATTGAAAACATTGGACTTGGGTAGTTTGTTTTTGCCAAACCAATAATTCTTCCTTTCCTGAAACAGAATTATATTTTTTTTACATGTTACTCTTAAATAAAAGAACATTTTGATTTAGAGTCTTCAGCCATTGGTTGAAAGTTAAGTGTGTCTCGCTGTCTCCTGCGGGAATCAACAGACAATCTCTTTAATCACAAAAGGAAGTGTTGTATGTAATGAAAGATAGCTTCTGTGACGAGCTTATTTATTTAGGGTATTGTGTGTGAAATGCAGTGAAAGTGACCATTCTCTGAAACCCCCTCTCTGTGTGTGGCAGTCTCCCTACTCTTAGATCACATACCCTATCTGACCAGTCAAATGTGCTGGTGTTTCAAAAGTGTTAAGTGTGAAAGATTTTTTTTCCTCTTTTTCCATTAAAGAAGCTATTATGCACTTTCCATTGCCAGTATGTGTATGCCGAGAGTGGTATGCGTGTTTGTGAGAAGGTGTGAGTGTGTGTGTACATCTGTAAGTTTGTCTATGTGTGCGTGTGTTTGTGAGTATAGGTGTTTGTGTGTCTGTGTATTTGTGTATGCATGTGTCTGTGAGTGTGTTTGTGTATTTATATTTGTGTGTGTGTGTATTTGGGTGTGTGTCCCTGAGTCTGTGTAGGTGTGTTTGTGTGTCTGTGTATAAGAACATAGAAATAGGGGCAGGACTAGGCCATTCGGCCCCTTGAGCCTGCTCTACCATTTAATAAGATCGTGGCTGATCTGATTGTGGCCTCAACTCCACTTTCTTGCCGGCCCCCCCATAACCCTCGACTCCCTTGTAGATCAAAAATTTGTCTAACTCAGCCTTGAATATATTCAATGACCCAGCCTCCAGTGCTCTCTTAGAAAGAGAATTCCAAAGATAAACAACCCTCTGAGAGGACAAATTCCTCCTCGTCTCCTTCTAAAATGGAAGACCTCTTATTTTAAAACTATGCCCCCTAGTTCCAGATTCCCCCATGAGGGGAAACATCCTCTCAGCATCTACCTCTGTCAAGCCCCCTCAGAATCTTTTTGTTTTCAAAAGATCACCTCTCATTCTTCTAAATTCCAATGAGTATAGGCCCAACCTGCTCAAACTTTCCTCAAAAGGCAACTCCTTCATCCCAGGAATCAACCTAGTGAACCTTCTTTGAACTGCTTCCAATGCAAGTACATCTGTCCTTCAGTAAGGAGACCAAAACTGTTCACAGTACTCTAGGTGCGGTCTCACCAATGCCCTGTACAGTTGTAGGAAGACTTCCCTACTTTTATACTCCATCCCCCTTGCAATAAATGCCAACATTCCATTTGCCTTTCTAATTACTTGCTGTACCTGCACACTAACTTTTTGTGATTCATGTACAAGGACATCAAGATCCCTCTGTATCACAGCATTCTGCAGTCTCTCTCCATGTAAATAATAATCTGCTTTTCTATTCTTCCAAACAAAATAGACAAACTCACATTTCCCACATTATACTCCATCTGCCAAATTTGTGTCCACTCACTTAACCTATCTATATCTCTATGCAGACACTTTGAGTCCTCCTCACAACTTGCTTTCTTACTTATCTTTGTATAGTCAGCAAATTTGGCTACAATACACTCGGTCCCTCTACCAAAGTCATTAATATAGATCGTAAATAGTTGAGACCCCAGCACTGATCCCTATGACACTCCACTACTTACAGTTTTCCAATCTGAAAATGTCCCATTTACCCCAACTCTCAGTTTCCTGTAAGTTAGCCAATCTCTATCCATTCTAATATATCACCCCCAACACCATGAGTTCTTATCTTGTGTAGTAACCTTTTATGTGGCTCCCCATCGAATGCCTTTTGGAAATCCAAATACACTACATCTGCTGGTTCCCCTTTATACACCCTGCTTATTACATCCTCAAAGAACTCTAATAAATTTGTCAGACACGATTTCCCTTTCTTAAAACCATGTTAACTCTGCCTGATTGCATTATGATTTTCTAAATGTCCTGCTATTACTTCCTTAATAATGGATTCTAGCATTTTCCCAAAGACAGATGGTAGGCTAACTGGCCTATAGAACATAGAACATAGAACATACAGCACAGAACAGGCCCTTCGGCCCACAATGTTGTGCCGATCCTTTGTCCTCTGTCAAGGACAATTTAATCTATACCCCATCATTCTCCTTTATCCATATACCTATCCAAAAGCCTTTTGAAAGTCCCTAAAGTTTCTGACTCAACAACTTCCCCGGGCAAGGCATTCCATGCCTCGACCACTCTCTGGGTAAAGAACCTTCCCCTGACATCCCCCTTATATCTCCCACCCTTCACCTTAAATTTATGACCCCTTGTAACGCTTTGCTCCACCCGGGGAAAAAGTTTCTGACTGTCTACCCTATCTATTCCCCTGATCATCTTATAAACCTCTATCATGTCACCCCTCATCCTTCTCCTTTCTAATGAGAAGAGGCCTAGAATGTTCAGCCTTTCCTCGTAAGACTTATTCTCCATTCCAGGCAACATCCTGGTAAATCTCCTCTGCACCCTCTCCAAGGCTTCCACATCCTTCCTAAAATGAGGCGACCAGAACTGCACACAGTACTCCAAATGAGGCCTTACCAAGGTCCTGTACAGCTGCATCATCACCTCACGGCTCTTAAATTCAATCCCTCTGCTAATGAACGCTAACACCCCATATGCCTTCTTCACAGCCCTATCCACTTGACTTGCAACTTTCAATGATCTATGCACATAGACCCCAAGGTCTCTCTGCTCCTCCACATGCCCAAGAACCCTACCGTTAACCCAGTATTTTGCATTCATGTTTGTCCTTCCAAAATGGACGACCTCACACTTTTCAGGGTTAAACTCCATCTGCCACTTTTCAGCCCAGCACTGCAACCTATCCAAGTCCCTTTGCAGACGACAATAGCCCTCCTCGGTATCCACAACTCCACCAACCTTTGTATCATCTGCAAATTTACTGACCCACCCTTCGACTTCCTCATCCAAGTCGTTAATAAAAATCACAAACAGGAGAGGACCCAGAACTGATCCCTGCGGCACGCCACTGGTAACTGGGCTCCAGGCTGAGTATTTACCATCTAAGACCACTCTCTGCCTTCTATCAGTTAGCCAATTCTTAATCCAACTGGCCACATTCCCCACTATCCCATGCCTCCTGACTTTCTCCATAAGTCTACCATGGGGGACCTTATCAAATGCCTTACTAAAATCCATGTACACCACATCCACTGGTTTACCCTCATCCACTTGCTTGGTCACCTGCTCAAAGAATTCAATCAGGCTTGTGAGGCAAGACCTACCCCTCACAAAACCGTGCTGACTGTCCCGAATCAAGCAGTGTCTTTCCAGATGCTCAGAAATCCTATCCCTCAGCAGCCTATAGTTTCCTACTTTCTGTTGTTCCCCTTTTCTTGAATAAAGGTGTTACATTTGTGATTTTCCAATCTGCTGGGACCTTTCCAGAATCTAGGGAATTTTGGAAAATTACAATCAATGCATCCACTATCTCTGCAGCCGCTTCTTTTAAGACCCTTGGATGCAGGCCATCAGGTTCAGGGGACTTGTGAGCCTTTAGTCTCATTAGTTTTCCTAATTTGTGTTTGTGTGTGTGTGTCTGGGTGCACGTGAGTGCACTTGTTTTATTGAAACAAGAAGTGGCCTGCCAGTCAAAACAATACCCGTTAAGACTGAAGTGTTTTGTTCCTGGAGGATTACTTGAAGTGCATCAGCTTTTATACCTGTTAAGTGTCCCGCCTACAGATAAGAAGACAATGAGCTTCTAAATCATCAAGTAACACCAGGAGATTAAGATTTAATTACAGCTGAAGAGTATTACTCCAACATAGAATCAGGCCAAATCAAACCAGCACTTGCCGCATGGTCACTCTCTGCATATTTAAAAAAATCTATTGTCTTGATACTGGGTTTTATTCAGAAGGCGAGAGAGCTGGAAGACCTGCATGATCTCCGAGAACTAATCTTCCTGATTTTGCTTCAGGTCTGACACTGGGGAAACAAATAGGGTTTAAGGCCTAAATGGTGTCATAGCTCTCAACAGGGCCTACGCAAATCCAGGCCTTACATGCCATTGAAGGCAAGGTTTCACCACCTTTACGCTGTTGAGTACTGGCAGCAGCAAGTGAGTAAGCTAAAAACAGGAATCAAGTCCGAATCCAAGAAAGGCATCACAAAGCGTTTTGCAGGAGGATTTTCCCTGAACCTTTTCTCGGCATATCAATTATAACAGCGGGATCAGTCAAGAATTGTGTGTGATGTTCAATGTGACTGAATGGGAGCAGTGCAGGTCTTCGTAGAGAGAGCTGTGGGTGTAGCTGAGATTTGGGATCCAGTTCTCCTCCTGTTATGATTGGACTGAAGCCACTTGTAAGGTGATACAATATTCACTCTTCCCCATCTCTTTCTTTCCTCGACCTTCAGCAAAAGTTGTCTGGAAGAGACCAGTGGATAAAGATGACAATGCTTTTGTCAAAATGAGAATGCAGGGGGTAATCAAAATGGCAACTGCACTGGACATGATCAATCAAGGCTCCATCCTAGTGCATCCCAATGGCTCAGCAACCACATAGAGTCATAGAGAGATACAGCACTGAAACAGGCCCTTTGGCCTACTGAGTCTGTGCCAACCAACAACCACCCATTTATACTAATCCTACATTAATCCCATATTCCCTACCACATTCCTACACTAGAGGCAATTTACAATGGCCAATTTACCTATCAACCTGCAAGTCTTTGGCTGTGGGAGGAAACCGGAGCACCCGGCGGAAACCCACGCGATCACAAGGAGAACTTGCAAAGTCCGCACAGTCAGTACCCAGAACTGAACCCGGGTCACTGGAGCTGTGAGGCTGCGGTGCTCACCATTGCGCCACTGTGCTGCCCATACATTGACTTCTGTTGTACTGAGCTCCGCAGAGCAGGAAACTCCCCCAATCTGTGCTGTATTAGTTGCTCACAGCCGGAATGTTCCGCCTTGTACAGGAGAGAGCTGCCCAAGCAAGAACTAAAATGTGGTTTCAATCTTTATTTTATAAGCCGGATGACAGACTCTTGTTGCCTTGACAACACAATGTGAATGAGACAGATTTTGTTCGGCTGCCTATTAACCCTCCCCCCTCCCCATATCCACCCCGCTCAAGTTTCTCCAATTTTTGTTTTAAATGTGAGTTCATTTGGTTATCACTGGAACAGTTGCTTCTTTAGGTCGAACACTGAAACATCAGACTATTGTCAAGGCTTCAGTTCCTTTCACTCTAGCCTTGAGCTTATCACATGATCATGATGAAAGAAAAGAAAGACTTGCATTTATATAGCGCCCTTCACAACTTTGGGACATCCCAACCCATTTTCCAGCCAATGAAATACTTTTGAAGTGTAGTCGCTGTTGTAATGTAGGAAACACAGCAGCCAATTTACGCACAGCAAGCTCCCACAAACAGCAATGTGATAATGACCAGATAATCTTTTTTAGTGATGTTGATTTAAGGATAAATATTTCCCAGGACACTGAGGAGAACTCCCCTGCTCTTCTTCAAATAGTGCCATGGGATCTTTTATGTCCACCTGAGTGGGCAGCTCTTATATCAACAGAACACAGACAGTGTGTGTGAGAGGCAGCAATAACTTATTCACTTCTGCCCACATGTTGGTACAGGGTGACCGTTGCCAGGAGACCAGCTGTCTGCAGTTCCTCAACAACAGCAAACTGTTTCCACTGGCAGGAGAGTCAGTAACCAGAGGACGCAGATTTAAGATAATTGGCAAAAGATCCAGAGGGAAAATGAAGATAATTTTTTTTTGATGCAGCGAGTTGTTGTGATCTGGAACGCGCTGCCTGAAAGGGCAGTGGAAGCAGATTCAATAGTAACTTTCAAAAGGGAATTGGATAAATAATTGAAAAAGAAAAATTTACAGGGCTATAGGGATCAATTGGATAGCTCGTTCAAAGAACCACACAGGCACGATGGGCCAAATGGCCTTCTGTAAGATTCTATAGGACTCGTATGCACCCTGGATTTGTAATCTATAAGGGCTCAAACTGTTCTGAGCGTGTGACTTGGTCCCTTTGTTTTCCAGAGGGGCATGGGATAAAGATTTCTATACAATGAGGGAAAAAAACCTAAATATCTAACCTTGAATCCCTAGAGTTTGAGAAATCTCCAACTGCCCATTTAAAATTAAGCTAGTGTTCTGTTCTTGGAGATTCTGCTAATAATCTAAGAGAGGCTTGGTGAGGCTTGACCTCACCTTACAGCAGCATCTTCCTGTGTTTAACACTGAGACACTTACCCGGGTTCACTGTCAGTATAAGGTAAGGGTAGGACAATGGTTTCTTGCTAGTCCTCAATTGTTTATTTGACTTCAAATTCACAGAACAAAACCTTTTTTTGTGCCATAATTCATTTAGATTGTCAGTAGTTTCAACTGAGTTTCTCACGGACCAATTTAACCCCTCCCCATATGCAACGCCTCATTCAACCTCTCACTCTCCATCTTAACCTTTCTTGCCTTTCCTGATAAACCAAGATGATTTTTTAAAAAATTTGTTTAGGGGATGTGGGCATCGCTGGTTAGACCAGCATTTATTGCCCATCCTTAATTGCCCTTGAGAAGGTGGTGGTGAGCTGCCTTCATGAACCGCTGCAGTCCTAGGGGTGTAGGTACACCCACAGTGCTGTTAGGGAGGGAGTTCCAGGATTTTGACCCAGTGACAGTGAAGGAATGGCGATATAATTCCAAGTCAGGATGGTGTGTGGATTCGAGGGGAACTTACAGCCAATGCTTTCCCATGCCCAGTGTGCAGGACACCACTAATATTGGCAAAGAGTTGGAAAAAAGACAAGGGGCTTAGCTGATGACAAGCTTCAGTTATTACAAAGTTTACTAAGTATTTATATCAAAAACAGGCCATTTGGCCCAACTGGTCTATGCTGGTGTTTATGCTCCACACAAGCCTCCTCCCACACCTCTTCATCTCACCCTATCAGCATATACTTCTATTCCTTCCTTCCTTTATATCTCACTTCTCCTTAAATATATCTGTCCTATTCATCTCAACTACTCCATAGGGTAGCAAGTTCTACATTCTAACCACTGTCTTGGTAAAGACGTTTCTCCTGAATTGGCTATTGGATTTATTAGTGACTCATATATTAATGGTCCCTAATTCTTGTCTTCCCCATAAATGGAAACATCTCTTTGTTTACCCTAGTAGAGAGATTGGTATCTGGTTTCCCCACCCCAGTCTTCTCTTTTCTAGAGAAAGGAGCCCCAGCCTATTCAATCTTTCCCAATAGGTATAACCTCTCAGTCCAGATATCATTCTATTTAAATATTTTTTGGACCTTCCCAGTGCCTCTATGTCTTTTTTATAATATGGAGACCAGAACTGTGCACAATACTCCAAGTGTGGGCTCACCAAGATTCTGTACAAATTTAACTTCTCTGCTTTTCAATTCTATCCTTAGAATCCTATAGATTGGAGGATGAAAAGAAGACTGAAGGTGGTCCACAGTTTTCCAGATTGTGGGAAAGAATAGGAGGCAGTGAGGGAGAAGAAAGAGTATGCAGGATGTCAAATTTACAGCTTAGGAGGAACAAGGGAGGAAAGTTCTTGCGGAGAAATGACCATAGATTACAGGACTAGTGTGGTGTTGTGTACAGACTGACTATGGATTCTTATAATTGGCTGTAAATTATTTCCCAATTAATGTGCTGTAGTGATCACATGATTGCAAATCATCTGGTGCAGGTTGTTAAATTGTATGTGGGTGATGGGCATTAACTGGGCTTTCACTTGAGTCCTCTATAAATAGACACAGACAAAAACTGTATTTGTTGAGTAAGGAGGTGTGTGCTTATAATGTGTAACTCTGTAAATAAATGTAAATGCATATAAAGATTGGCTCCAATTCTATCCTTCACCAAGTGGTATTCTGGAATAGAACACAGGTGGAGGGTGCAAGCTGTTTGCATCCAAACCTACAGCTGTCAGTGGCAAAACTAGGCCCAGAATTAAATAAAAAAACACGTTTAATTAAAACATATAAATACCAGATTCCCGCGCAGGCTATGAGGCAATAATATAACCTTGATTCCATTTCACCTTAGTACCATCTCCTCCTCCCCTGAAAGTGCTGAGTCTTACTGGGGTACAGTTTCACGGGAGCAACCTCCTCCAAGCTGCTATTGTTATGTGTGAATCCATATGCAAGCTATTCAAACTTGAAGTGTCTCATAGCTGAACTTGATCCCACACTCACTGGACACTTTGCAGCTGGGTCAGTAGCTGACGATCAGGAGCAGCCACTGTGGCTGCTTCCCCTCTCCAAACCTCTGTTGCACATATCCATCTAACCCCACCAGTTGGTGATTCATGGAATGTGGGCATCGCTGGCAAGGCCAGCATTTATTGGCCATCCTTAATTGCCCTTGAGAAGGTGGTGGTGAGCCGCCTTCTTGAACCACAGTGCTGTTAGGAAGGGAGTTCAGGATTTTGACCCAGCGACAGTGAAGGAACGGTGATATAGTTCCAAATCAGGACGTGACTGCTGCCCTTGTCCTTCTAGGTGGTAGAGGTCACGGGTTTGGAATGTGCTGTCAAAGGAGCCTTCGCGAGTTGCTGCAGTGCATCTTGCAGATGGTACACACTGCGGCCATGGTGTACTGGTGTTGGAGGGAGTGAATGTGTAAGATGGTGGATGGGGCGCTGATCAAGCAGGCTGATTTGTCCTGGGTAGCCTCGAGCTTCTTGAGTGTTGTTGGAGCTGCACCCATCCAGGCAAGTGGAGAGTATTCCATCAAACTCCTGACTTGTGCCTTGTAGATGGTGGACAGGTTTTGGGGATTCAGCAGGTGAGTTACTCACTGCAGAATTCCCAACCTCTGAACTGCTCTTGTAGCCACAGTATTTATATGGCTGGTTCAGTTCAGTTTCTGGTCAATGGTAACCCCCAGGGGATACTGATGGTAGGAGATTCAGCGATGGTAATGCCATTAAATGTCAAGGGGAGATGGTTAGATTCTCCCTTGGGGAACTAGGGGAGATGATCACTGCCTGCCACTTGTGTGGCACAAATGTCCCTTGCCACTTATCAGTCCAAGCCTGAATGTTGTCCAGGTCTTGCCGCGTGTGGGCATGGACTGCTTCAGTATCTGAGGAGTTGCGAATGGTACTGAACACTGTGCAATCATCAGTGAATATCCCCACCTCTGACCTTATGTTGGCAAGGTCATTGATGAAGCAGCTGAAAATGGTTAGGTCAAACACAACCTGAGGAATTCCTGCAGCGATTTCCTGGGTCTGAGATGATTGGCTTCCAACAACAACAACCATCTTTCTTTGTGCTAAGTATGACTCCAACCAGTGGAGAGTTTTCCCCCGATTCCCATTGACTTCAATTTTTCTAGGGCTCCTGATGCCATACTTGGTCAAATGCTGCCTTGATGTCAAGAGCAGTCACTTTCACTTCATCTCTCAAATTCAGTTCTTTTGATAATGTTTGGTTCAAGGCTGTAATGGGATCTGGAACTGAGTGGCCTTGGCAGAACACAAACTGAGCATCCGTCAGCAGGTTATTGCTGTGTAAGTGCAGCTTGATAGCTCTGTCAATGACATCTTCCGTCAGTTTGCTGGTGCTTGAGAGTATACTGATGGGACGGTAATTGTCCAGATTGAATTTGTCCTTCTTGGGGACAGGACATACCTCGGCAATTTTTCACATTGTTGGGTAGTTGCCACAGTGTTATAGCTGTGCTGGAACAGCTTGGCTAAGGGTGTGGCTAGTTCTGGAGCACAATTTTCAGTTCTCCAACTGGGATGTTGTCTTGGGCCATCGCCTTTGCTTTCTTTTATTCATTCCATTGGATGTGGGCATCACTGGCAAGTCCAGAATTTATTGCCCATCCCTAATTGCCCTTGAGAAGGTGGTGATGAGCTGCCTTCTTGAACTGCTGCAGTCCATCTCTGTACCCAGTGCTTTCAGCCATTACTTGATATCATGTGAAGTGAATCGAATTGTCTGAAAACTGGTATCTGTGATGCTGGTATGTCAGGAAGAGGCTGAGATGGATCATCTACTCTGCACTTCTGGTTGAAGATGATTGCAAATGCTTCAGCCTTGTCTTTGGCACTGATGTGCTGGGCTCCCCCATTATTGAGAATGAGGATGTTTGTGGAACCTCTTCCTCCTGTTAGTTGTTTAATTGTCCACCACCATTCATGACTGGATATGGCAGAACTGTAGAGCTTAGATCTGGTCCGTTGGTCATGAGATCGCTTAGCCCTGAATATAGCATGCTGCTTCCACTGTTTAGCGTGCTGTGTTGTGGTTTCACCAGGTTGACACCTCATTTTTAGGTATGCCTGGTGCTGTTCCTGGCATGCTCTCCTACACTCCTCATCAAACCAGGGTTAATCCCCTGGCTTGATGGTAATAGTAGAGTGGGGGATATGCCAGGCCATGAGGTTACAAATTGTGCTTGAATACAATTCTGCTGCTGCTGATGGCCCACAGCGCCTCATGGAGGCCCAGCTTTGAGCTGCGAGATCTCGTCTGAGTCCATCCCATTTAGCACAGTTGTAGTGCCACACAACACAATGGAGGGTGTCCTCAGTGTGAAGACGGGACGTCGTCTCCACAAGGACTGTGCAGTGCTCATAGAATCATTGAAGCTTACAGCACAGAAGGAGGCCATTCAGCTCATCATGCCTGTGCTGGCTCTTTGAAAATGCAGTTGTGCTTATTCCCACATTCCCTGCTTTTTGTCTGTAACCTGCAATTCCTCATCCTCAAGTACCTGTCCTATTCCTGGGTTCATTACCTCTAAATGGGTAAGCTAAATAAATGTCAGGCAGGTATTGAACAATTGCCAAGGGAAATTCCATTCCAATTGTTTTTGGTCAATTTAGTGAGGGTGTTTGAGGTAAGGAATGGATCCAGATCAGGTATAGATGAACAGACAGACTTCCTCCTTTCTGCCCAAACATGTGATTCAATTCCCAAACATTTGCCTCATCAACATTACAATTTCCCATTTCCTGTGCTGGGAACCATTGGCCCCTTTGAGTGAGTATTGTTAAAGCCAAAGAAATTTCACTCTCAGAGTTTGTGGGAGATCTGTCTCGGAATATTGTTGGAAATAGAGCGTATTGCTATGGAACTGTAAGAAGCAAGAGTGATCAATTGTGCAGCATACCTTTTTTGCTTGAGCATTTTTACACAGTGAGTGGTTATGACCAAGAGCTCGCTGCCTATGAGGTTGGTGGAAACAGAGATGGAGAATGATTTCAAAAGGAAATTGGATGAACACTTGAGGGAAATAAACTTTCAGGGCTACTGGGATAGAGCGGGGGAATGGGACTGAATGGATTGTTCTGCAGAGAGTCAGTATGGATTCGATGGGCCAAATGGCCTCCTCTGCACTGTAATAATTCTATAAAAAAAAAAGGTCACAACTGGAGAATATCCAGTTCCAAGAGTGACCTTGACCTCCTCTCTCTGCCTGCCATATGTTTCAATTCTTTAACATTTTAAACCATTGTATTTGGATTTACAATAGAATTATCTAGAACTCGCACCACAGAAACATACCTTTCGGCCCAACAGATCTATGCCAGCGTTTATGCTCCGCACAAGCCTTCTCCCACCCTACTTCATCTCCCCTATCAGCATTTCCTTCTGTTCCTCTCATGTGTTTTTCCAGCCTCTCCTTAAATGTATCTATGCTATACGCCTCAACGTCTCTCTGTGGTAGTGAGTTCTACATTTTCACCCCTCTCTGGGTAAAGAAATTATTCCTGAATTCCCTATTGGATTTATTAGTGACCATCATATATTTTTGATCCCTAGTTTTGGATTCCCCCCCGTAAGTGGAAACATCTTCTCTGCGTCTCCTTTATCAGACCCGTTAATAAATTTAAAGACCTCTATCAGGTCAACCGACGGTCTTTTCTATAGAAAAGATCCCCAGCCTCTTCAATCTTTCCTGATAAGTATAACCTCTCAGTTCTGGTATCTTGTTGTAAATCCTTTTTTGCACCTTCTCCAGTAATTCTGTATCCTTTGGAATTTATATAGCAGTTTTCGTGCTTTCGTGTCAAGATTTTACTAACGGGAAATCCTGTTTGACAAATTTATTAGTGTTTTTTGAGGATGTAACTAATAGGGCAGATAAAGGGGAACCAGAAGATGTAGTATACCTGGATTTTGAAAAGGCATTCAATAAGGTGCCACATAAAACGTTAATAAGCAAGATAAGGGCTCAGGGAGTTGGGGGTCACATATTAGCATGAATAGAGGATTGGTTAATAGACAGCAAGCAAAGGGTGGGCATAAATGGAGCATTTTCAAGTTGGCAGGAAGTGAATAGTGGAGTGCCGCAAGGGTCAGTGCTGGGGCCTCAGCTATCTACAATCTATATTAACGACTTAGATGAAGAGACAGCGAGTAATGTATTTAAGTTTGCTGATGATACAAAGGTAGGTGGAAAGGTAAGCTGTGGGGAGGACAGAGAGGCTGCAGAGAGATATAGACAGATTAAGTGAGTGGGCAACAAGATGGCAAATGGAGTATAATGTAGGGAAGGTTGAAGTTATCACTTGGTTGTAAGAATAGAAAAGCAGAACATTTTTTAAAAGCTGTGCAACTTGTAAGTGTCGATGTTCAAAGAGACTTGGGTGTGCTCGTACAAGGAATGCAGAAAGTTAACATGCAAGTACAGCAAGCAATTAGGAAGGCAAATGGCATGTTGGCCTTTATTGCAAGGGGATTGGAGTACAGGAATAAAGAAATCTTTCTACAATTGAATTGGGTTTTGGTGAGACCACGCCTGGAGTACTATGTGCAGTTTTAGTCTCCATATTTAAAAAAGGATATACTTGCATTGGAGGCAGTGCAGAGACGGTTCACTAAATTGGTCCCTGGGATGAGGGGGTTGTCCTATGATGAGAGGTTGAGTAAATTGGGCCGATATTCTCTGGAGTTTAGAAGAATGAGAGGTGATCTCAATGAAATATACAAGATTCTGACGGGGTTGTTTAGGATAGACACTGAGAGATTGATTCGGCTGATCAAGGAATCTAAAACACGGGGGTACAGTCTCAGGATAAGCAGACAATTATTTAGGACTGAGGTGAGGAGAAATTACTTTGCTCAAAGGGTTGTGAATCTTTGGAATTCTCTACCGCAGAGGGTATTGGATGCTCCATCGTTGAATACATTTAAGGCTGGGATAGATAGATTTTTGGTCTCTCAGGGAATCAAGGGATATGGGGAGCAGGCAGGAAAGTGGAGTTTTTGCCTAAGATCAGCCACGATCGTATTGAATGGCAGAGCAGGCTTGATGGGCCATATGGTCTACTCCTGCTCCTATTTCTTGTGTTCTTGTGTTTATATAGATGTTGAGTTACTTTGAAGTGCAGTGAGTGTACTTATTTAGGCAAATGTGACAGCTATTCCGTGCCAACTGATTCCTAGAGCCATCAGTGTGTTACCTGTGAATCTGTTTACGGTTGGTATTTATTGATACTGTTTTGCTTTTGGTTATATTTTTATAAATTGCACCTGTGTGTGAATCATTCTATTGGAGGTCCAACATATACACCATGTTTTATGGTAGTTTGCTGTGTTCTGGGGATGGTTTAGGAACAAATCATTGCTTTGGCAGAATGGGTTGGTGTACAGTTTATTTGCAAAGTTAATGATTTCTGGTTTTCAGGGAGAAGTGGATGGGATCATTGAATACAACCCTTAAAACACCAGTAAAAACTCCTGGGGAAATCCCATGCAATAAAAATGGAATTTAAGTTTTTAGTCATTGTGATTGAGTCTAATTATAAATGGGTGGAATTGCAAAATGTGATCCCAGATAACACTGCTGGGAATCTGGCTATCTATGTAAATCTGTGGCAGGACAAATTGATAAAACTGTTAAAAAAAAAAAGCATATGGGATCCATGGCTTTGAAATCTTAGGATAACACAACACAGAAGGGGGCCATTCGGCCCATCATGACTGTGCCGGCTCTTTACCAGATATGACTTCTCAAATGATTTCAAAAGCATGCTCGTCATGGCCTCCCTCCACCCTCCAACACTCCCAAGCTCATACATTCCACCCCTTCTTACACTGAGCTATTGTGTATAGTTCCCTGCTACCTTCCTCACTTCATAGCCTTCAGTCATCTCGCCCCCTGTACCATGGGCTTCCTCCCTTAAACCCTGCCTAAATCTCTTCAGACTCTTCCTCAAACCCAACTCTTTGACTGTGACCATCTCCTTTAACTGCTCCGAGCTCCATTCTCAATATCCGCCTCTTTCCTCCCCCCTGTGTGTTTCCTGTTTTACAACAGCGACTACACTTCAAAGAGTACTTTATTGACTGTAAAGCACGTTGTGAGGACATGAAAATTGCTATATAAGTGCAAGCCTTTCTTTTTATGAAGCACCTTGGGAAGTTTTTCTACACTGAAGTGTACACTGAAGGGCAGTGTATACCATTTGCAAGATACACTGCAGCAACTCACCGGGCCTCCTTAGACTGCACCTTCCAAACCCACGACCTCTATCACCTCGAAGGACAAGGGGTAGCAAGCGCATGGGAACACCACCACCTGCAAGTTCCCCTCCAGGTCACACACCATCCTGACTTGGAATTATATCACCGTTCCTTCACTGTCACTGGATCAAAATCCTGGAACTCCCTCCCTAACAGCACTGTGGGTGTACCTACCCCACAGGGACTGCAGCAGTTCAAGAAGGTGGCTCATCGCCACCTTCTCAAGGGCAATTAGGGATGGGCAATAAATGCTGGCCTAGCCAGTGACACCCACATCCCATGAATGCATAAAAAAACCTAAAGGTGCTATATGAATGTAAGTTATTACTGTTGATTTCAAAGCATTACAGTAATACATCTTCCATCTCCAATCCCTCACCCAGCAACTCGTCCTCTTCCGAAGATGCTGATTTTTGTTCAGAACAGATCCACAGGGATCAAGCACTTTCCAAGTGTCCATTTACATGTAAGCCTAGATAATGTCATCAGACTGATTAACCATGGATGCAACACAACTGCGATTGCCAACAGAGATGGATGAGGGCAGGAGCAATAGAGAGAGCAGGGCTTAGTGCAAGAGTTGGAATTTGTGGAGAGAATTCAAGAAAGGAAAGATGAAAAAAAAGTAGGTATGGAGCCTGACGGTGACAAAAGTCAAAGAAAGAACTCATATGGAGTATAAACGCCAGCACAGACGAGTTGGGCTGAAAGGATTTACAACACACAAACAAGCCAATGTAAAAGGTACAGAGGGAGTTGGTGAAAACAAGATGTTTTGGCAATGAAAAGGATGTTAAGGTCAGAGATCAACTCAAACAAGACACTGAGATCAGGCTAGAATCAGGAAGAAGGCCCAGCACCACCTTCTCTAGGAAATATGGGATGGGCAACTAATGGGGGAGATGGTGGCGTAGTGGTAATATCACGGGACTAGTAGTCCCATCCCCAGCTAATGCCCTGGAGATGTGGGATCAGATCCCACCACGGCAGCTGGTGAAATATAAATTCCATTAATTAATAATCTGGAATTGAAAGCTAGTGTCAGTAATAATGCCATGAAAGTATCATCAATTGTCATAAAAACTCATCTGGTTTCACTAATGCCCTTCAGGGAAGGAAATCTGCCATCTTTACCTGGTCTGGCCTACATGTGACTCCAGACCCACAGTAATGTGATTGACTCTTTACTGCTCTCTGAAATGGCCTAACAAGCCACTCAGTACAAGGGCAATTAGGGATGGGCAACAAATGCTGGCCTTGCCAGTGATGCCCACACCCAATGAAAGAATAAAAAACATCCTGAGAATACATGTTTTAAAAAGTGATGGATATTACTGTAAAATTGGGGATTTTCCCTCTTCAAAGCAGAAACCCTCCTGCTGTTCCAGGATTATTCTTGGACAATAGAAACAACCAAGCATTCCTTCTTAATGCCAAAATGCTTCCCTTTCATCAGGTTCCAGCCAGCACCAAGATCACCTATTTCCAACTCCACAACCTCTTCCACCCCTACCTCACCCTCACTGTCACTAAGACACCCGATCCAGAGAGTTGGATACCCAGCACTAACATCCCTCACCTCAGTGAGCACGCAGGAACGATATAAAATATGTATTTTTTTAAGGCAACATTGTAGGAAGTGGTGCCCTTGTAGAAAAACACATTCACTGGTATCATTGAAACATGGAGATCTGAACTAACATGCTACGTTTCAAAAAAGAAATCTATGTAATTCAATAAAGTAATGATTTTATGGATATTAAATATATAAGTGAATATTAATCCAAGGCAGATGTTTAAAATCAATTTAAACCGCCAAGTAATAGTTTTAGCAGTGACATTCAATTTAATTATTCACTCTCCACATAATCAGTCAAGGTTGTACTGTAGCTTAACCATTTAATTTTGTATGAATTTCAATTTAAAATTCATAATAAAGGAAATAGCAACAAAAATGGAACACTGAAATGTATGATCTACCTATCAGAGAATGTGTGCTCTGTCCCGGCATCTTTGGGCAACAGAAGGACACTGGTACAGTTGGAAAGATAGAATGTGAGAGAGAGAGAGAGAGAGGGGGGAAGGCGAAGAAAGCACGAGACAGAGAGCAGTCGAGAACAGCAAGTGAGTACAAGAGTGCAAGAGAGAAAAGACAGCAAGCATGAGATGGAGGGGGAGAGCAAAGCAGCATGAGACGGAGAGAGAGTAGAAGAGGAAAGACATGAGAGACAGGAAAAGAAAGAAACAAGAGAAAAGGAACAGAGAGCTTAAATTGTGACAGATAAGACAAGAGTGAGTAGAAGAAAAGAGAGAGAGAGAGATCACATAGCAATTGTGAACTGAATGAGTTTGTAAAATGATAAAAGTAAAACAGAAAGTGTTGCAAATACACAGCAAGATTGTCAGTAACACCATCTATTTCCATTTTAATCGCTCCACCATTGGTGGCTGTGCCTGCAGCTGCCTGGGCCCTAAGCTCTGTAATTCCCTCTCTAAGCATCTTTGCCGCTCTACCTCTCTCTTCTCCTTTAAGACGTTCCTTAAAACCTACGTCTTTGACTGAGTCTGCCCTAATATTCTCTTAAGTGACTTGCTGTCAAATTTTATTTGATAGTTCCACCTATGAAGCAGCTTGGGACATCTTACTACGTTAAAGGCGCAATATAATTACAAGTTGTTGTTGTCATTTGTAAAGAGAAATGACAGATTAATGTCTTGAATCTTGACCTTTTGCCAAAGACAGCCTGCCCTTTCTCTCTTTAGACTCTGATGGAACCTGCTGGGCAATTTCTCATATTTTCTACTTTAATTTCAGTTTCCAGCATTTTCTTTTTTCCATTTTAATCTCAGCTGAGTGGAAGCTGATGAGCTCTGATGTCACATCTCTACTTCCAGACCCTGTGGTAGCCACTTCTGTTGGGGGGGCGGGTGTCATCCTTGAGCATGTTCCAGGTTTTTCCAGATACAGGGTATGCAAGGGACAGGCCGTACCCAACCAGCCCGTGCTTGCAAAACTCAAAACACAGTGTCCAACATTAGATGTGATTCCACGACTGGACAACATTTGCTAAATAATCCGCAGTGTGCTAAGAATTACGCCGACAACCAATTTAAGATTGTCAGTCGGGCTCGCAGTGTGGTGCATTTGCATGTACTGGAAGCTACATATATTAATACACAGGGCCCTGATCTTTGCAGACAGAAAGAACATGTACACACATTGCGCCTGTTCCAGCTAAACAAAAGCAGTGACAGCCATTCACTGGTTCATTCCTCAGGGCAATGCCTTGACCAATCAGAATCAAGCTGCCTGGTTTAAATTTCAAACAAAGCTTGACAGTTAACTGTCAGTCAGCGTAAACTGGCGCATTCTCCATGGCAACGCCACGACCAATCACAGTTCACTTGTCAACCAATCAGCACTCTCTTCTCATACAGTATAAAGTTGTTGTTTTCCGTTACATTGGCATTCTTGCAGATTGTCCTGATGAGTGCAAGATGAAAAGCTTCGACAACATGTTTCTATTTTCAGCAATACTCAAGTTCTGTACTACCAAACGACTATTTTTCCAGATACCTTTTATAGTTCCCTTACATTATTAGGCCAGCCTGCAATGCATGGAAAATGTAATCATTACTGAATTACATTTTTCATGTTTATGTTGTTAATAGAATGTGGAAATAATAATTATTAAGTGCTTTTCACTGCCAAGAACTACTGTCCAACAATTACTGTTTCTACTAGTTAACAGACAAATGGGTTAACAGTTTTAATGGGTTAATGCCATCACTAAAACACCAGATTAGGGAATATCACACAAACACATCCTCTGCAAATATCACTGTCAATCATTTCTAGGTTCATGTGTACATCTTATGGACTGAAATTTATGAGCGCGCAACAAACCGCGGTGGCGCGCTCTGATGTTGGTGGTCTTCATGCGCCGATGCGGTTTTGCACGGGGGCTCATTCAAATGGAGGCGACGGAAGAGGGGGCAGCTGCATGGACCCCGGCAATGGCATCGGCACCACCGCACGGGCGCCGGCACCATGTTTAAAGGGCTTCAAGCCCTTCATGTAAACTTAAATGTTCAAAGGTCCCGCCGCACTTATATTTGAAATAAAATTTTATTCAAACTTTGCGTCCCCTCTCCCACCCCAACCCCCGCCACAATGAGTCCACAATAAATAAAATTACATATACCCCGGGAAAACAAATTTTTCAAAGAACAACCTTAACCACCTCCCCGCCACCTTCAGAACATTTGACCCTCAACCCCTTCCCACCATCCCCACAACCAATCGCAACGGTTTTCCCTGCTCCCACACTACTCCCGACCTGAAGATTTCACTGCTTTCCCCCCCCCCCCCCCCCTGCACACCAGTGTCATGCCTCGGAACGTAAGGCGTGGGACCTCCGGCCACCGGCCGTAATATCGGCGTGGCACAGCTGCCAGGACAAGGTAAGTTGATTTGCATGTTTATTCATTCATTATAATATTTAAATGAAGGCCCCGCTGCGGAGCGGTGGGGGGGGGGGCGTCCACACCGAGGCCTCACCACCGCCGGTAAAATGCTGGGTGCCTTCTTGGCGTCGGAGGTCGTGGCGGGCCTCCCCCGGAAGAATTTTCCAGGGCCCCCTGCCACGACCTCTGATGCCCGAGGTCTCATAAAATTCGGCCCTATGGCTCTGTCAGCCTGGCTCCCTTCTTAAAGGGACAGCATCTTTGTGAGGAATGCAATGAGAATTATCACTTGATTTGAGGGCTTTTCTACCTCACTTCATCCAGAAAGGTTTGGGTAGCATTTGTTTTCATTTAGGCAGTGCTCCTTTAACACCTGATGTCAAACATCTAAAATCCTGGCACTAAACATTAACTATTTTTGCCAAAACAATGGCAACCACTTCCCCACCCCACTGCACCACCACTTTCATATCACCCATGGATCAGTGGGTAGCAGTCTTGCCTCTGAGTCAGAATGTTGTGGGTTCAAGTCCCACTCCAGAGACTTAATCACAAAAATCAAGACTGACTCTCCAGTGCAGTACTGAGGGAGTGCTGCACTGTTGGAGGTGCTGCCTTCCAGCTGAGATGTGAAACCAAGACTCCATCTGTCCTCTCAGGTGGATGTAAAAGATTCCATAGCACTATTTTGGAGGTTTCTCTAAAACAACATGCCTAAAAGCAAATTAACTGGTTATTATCACATTGCTCTTTGTGGGATCTTGCTGTGCACAAAATGGCTGATGTGTTTCCTACATTACAACAGTAACCGCACTTCAAAATGTACTTCATTGGCTGTAAACCACTTTGGAATGTCCCAACGCACCAAATGCAAGTCTTTACTTTCCATAATATCATTATTGGAGCATACCATTAATAAAAAAAGGAGTAAAATTAACTTCTCAATTTGGATTCCTTCATATTCAGGACTCAGGACTAAAACAAAACTTTGTGCTCCCCTGCTGGATAAGGAAATGATGATTGTTCGCCAGGGGAGGGACTGAAATTTGCAACATTAGTCACATGAATGGGGGTCACAATGACATCAGTAACTCAGTGTCAATGGGCGAGGTGCCAGTGTTGCTTGGCTACGGTGAAGGATGTCGAGAGCTATTCTGTCACTGCTTCTTAACGGGTTTAGCATGCCAATGTGGATCAGATGCAACATTATGCATAGCTTTATCAGCGTGACAATATTTTTATCTCATAACTCCTTGTAACTTCCTCCAACCCTACAGCCCTCCAAGATCTCTGCACACATCCAATTCTGACCATTTGCAAATCCCTGATTTTTATTACTCCACCATTGGTGTCTGTGCCTTCAGCTGCCTAGACCCTAAGATCTAGAATTCCCTCCGTAATCCTCTCCTACTCTCCACCTCTCTTTCCTCCTTTAAGACGCTCCTTAAAACCAACCTCTTTGATCAAGCTTTTGGTTATCAGTCCTAATATCTCCTTATGTGGCTCAGTGTCAAATTTTGTTTGATAACGCTCCTGTGAAGCACCTTGGGACATTTTTACTATGTTCATAGGTGCTCTATAAATGCCAAGTTACAGCTTGTTGTTTCAGCCAGGTTTATATCAGAGTCACTAGTCCCTAGTGCCTCATTGACATGACAAGAAACATATCTCTAAAAATTCCTCCACTCATTGGCACAATAGTTTTACTGAGGGTTGGGGGAATGACCTGGAGGGTAAAAGAACACAGGCATTACCCTTGTACCTGCCTCTCACTACCCTGGCTGTAAATGAGCCAATTTTCATTTAGTTTAGCTGGAATGATATCCCCCTAGTCTAGATCTAGGGGTGATCGGCTGAGGATAAGGGGTCAGCCATTTAGAACTGAGATAAGGAGAAATTTCTTCACTTAGGGGGTTTGTGAATCTTTGGACTTTTCTACCCAGAGAGCTGCGGATGCTCAGTCATTGAGTAGATTCAAGTCAGAGATTTTTGGACACTAAGGGAATCAAGAGATATGGGGATTGGGCGGGAAAGTAGAGTTGACATAGAAGATCAGCCATGACCTCCGAAGTCCCCTAAAGGCCCAAAGGCACCAGCAATGGCCTAAACTTGCAACACTTACCTATGTGGCCTCCTGCCGCAGCTCCACCTTCAGTGTAATGAGGTCCGAGGCCCAATATTCAAAGCTCCCCAGAACTTACCAATTGTTCACTAGTTACCCGATCAGGAGAGGAGCACCCAAAAATGGTCCCTTCCAAATTTCTCACCCTCCCTACTCCCCCACCTTGTATCAAAATATTGCCAAGTGCTTCACATGATTAAGTACCAATTAGATAGCTCTTTTGAAGAGCAAGCACACGAAGGAAGGACCAAATAGCCTCCAAATGTGTTGTATCATTCTATAAACGTCTCTAATTCTCTTATGTCTTGCGGTATTGGTTGAGGGATAAATATTGGCCACAGATTAGAAGAACTTCTTGCTTTTCTTCAAGTGATGTCATCTGATCTTTAATGTCTACCTGAGCTGTTGGAAGGTTGGAAAGGATGTGTGTTCTCCAGATGTGGCTTTAAAAAAGAAAGAGAGATAGAAACTTGGCGTGTGCACAGTTTCAAACCATCTTTTAAGAAAGAAAAGTGTATTTATTTACTGGCCTGGACTTTACGGAGGTGGTTAGGGGGAAGTTGAGGGTGAATTGTCAGCGTTCATCCTCTGAAACTGACCACAACTTCAGGAGGTTGGGCATATGCAGATTAGCAAGGAACCCCTGAAGTTGTGGTCTGTCACTCAGGGCTCTGACACAACCCACCCCCACAACAGAGCTGGCAATCACTCAAATCACCGAGAATTCTAACTCTCCTGTAACCCCAACCCTCCCCCTGCCCCCCAACAGCATTGTTAGAAACCCCTTAAAAAGTTACACCTGGTTCAATCAGGTGTAACTGAGTTTTCAACAGCAAATGAGTAATGACTGCTGCTGAACAACAGAATTGGCCATGAAAAAATAAATTTATATTCGTGGGGTGTTGGTAAATGTCTCAATTTGTAGATTAGTAGATTTTTTAAACTAAATTTTTAAAAATAATTAAAAAAAAGATTTTTCAGAATATTTGTGTTAGCTGTGGCTCTGGTAGCACTGTTATCTCTGAGTCAGAAGGTTCTGGGTTCAAGTCCCACACCAGGACTTGAGCACAAAAATCAAGGCTGACACTCCAATGCAGTACTGAGGGAGTGCTGCACTGTCAGAGATGCCGTCTTTTAGATGAGATGTTAAACCGAGGCCCCATCTGCTTCTCAGGTGAATGTAAAAGATTTCATGGCACTATTTCAAAGTAGAGCAGGGGAGTTCTCCCCAGTGTCCTGGCCAAAATTTATCCCTCAACCAACATCACAAAAGACAGATTTGCTGGTCATTATCACATTGCTGTTTGTGGGAGCTTGCTGTGTGCAAATTGGCTGCTACATTTTCTACATTACAACAGTGACTACACTTCAAAAAAATACTTCATTGGCTGTAAAGCGTATTGGGACATCCTGAGGTTATGAAAGACGCTATATAAATGCAAGTCTTTCTTTCTTTCTAAGCTTCCACCTTACCCCCATGTGCATGTCCCACCACCCGACTCTTTGATTTTCTGCACATAAAAATTTCTAAAAAGTGATTTTATTTTACTGCTTATCCTTTCCTGCTTGAGAGTTTGTGAAAATCCTTTAATGTGATTAGTTGCTTTGGACAGCTTGAAGGAATCACTGCAGCTCCACACTGGAAACCCCAGGAAAGAACAATGTATTAACACAGCACGTCCATAGAGTTCAAGTTCTCACCACAAGGATTGCTAGACCTCTCAGTGAGGCTTTCTCCGAGGCCAATGGCTCACGCTCTTGCTTCACCCCTGTCCGCAAACTCTGGGCTGATATGTAATGAGACCAGGTTCATTGTGAGCAGTTCAAACCTGCTTATGACCATCAGAGGGATAGGAACTGGATTCATACTGGAAGGAAGTTCAGCCACTCAACAATTCGACATGATTTTCAAACACGGATTAGTGGAATTCTTCTAGATGATTTAAAGAGTTCCTTAAGCTAATCCCCCAAAGGTTCAAGATTATTCTAAAAAGTTTTTCTTTTTGGTGGCTATGGTGTAAGGGGTTAAATTTATTTTTTGCAATACTGGACATACTTTTGCCAACACAAACAGGTATTTGTGGTGTCCTTTTTGCCTTTCCCCTTTCCTTAAACAAGAGCTACATACCTTTATCAAAACGAATGAAACTATGGTGAAAATACCACAAGCAAGTATGATTTGGGTAAATATAACACAACAGCAGAGCAAGCAAAATTAATTAGGAAGAAGGGAATATCAAAGGAAAACCACATTAAAGACATTAAGGGGAATGTCAAATCCAAACTGTTTCGTCCTTGTCTGTACTGAACACGCCTAGAGATTGTTACACAGAGAATAGAATTCGATGCCTGGGGATTATCAAAACCACATCATAAGTGGTTAATTTTCATAAACCAACCTTCCCAATTTGGTTTAAGCCACACTGTCACAGCACAGGCGCATTCTTTTTATCAATGGATTTTAAATTATTGTTTTGTTTAAATAAGGAAAGCTAAAACAAGGGCTTATTTATCTGGAGCAGATTAGTGTTGGCAGGAATTCATTCTGCTGTGGAAATCATTGTGACTTACTCATTGGCCTAGCATTGCATTCATCCAATTTATTGGCCACTGCATCCTGTGTGTCATCTCTTTCAAAATGTAAAGAATAAATTGTGCCCTCGACTCAACTGTGTCGTTTAACCTACATCGATCCAGAGTTCTTGGTCAAGGTTATTTTATAGTATATTTTAACTACAGAACCCATCAAAATACAACCACAAGCCAAGCAAAATACATCAGCAGATTCATCAATAAACTCTGGCAAACTCAACAAAGTAGATCAAACCAACTGAAAGCCACCAAGAAAGCAATCAAATTCTACTACAGAACAACAACTTGCATTTATATAGCATCTTATAAACAACAGCAACAACTTGCATTTATATATGGGATATTTTACTACATTAATAACTACTTGTTATTTAACCTAGTAAGATATCCCAAAGTGCTTCACAGGAATGTTATCAATCAAAATTTGACTTGGTCAAAGAGGTAGGTTTGAAGGAGGCTGTTAAATGAGGAGAGAGAGGTGGAGAGAATTCCAGTGCTTAGGACCCAGGCACCTGAAGGCACGGCTGCCAATGATGAAGAGATTAAAATCAGAATGTGCAAGAGGCGGGAATAAGAGTAACACAGAGATCGTGTAGGGCTGAAGAGCTGGAGGACGTTGCAGAGATATGGAGGGATTTGAAAACAAGGATGTGAATTTTAAAATCATGGTGTTACTTAACCAGGAGCCAAGGTAGTGAGCACAGGAATCTTGGGTGAACGGGACTTGGCACAAATAGGACACAGGCAGCAGAGTTTTGTATGAGCTCACGTTTATGGAGGTTAGAATGTGGGAGGCCAGCCAGGATTGCATTAGAATAGTCAATTCTAAAGGTTACAAAGGCATGGATGAGGGTTTCAGCAGTAGATGAGCTAAGGCAGGGGTGGAGTCAGGCAATGTTATGTAGTTGGAACTAGCCGGTCTTAGTGATGGAGCTATGTGATCGGAAGCTCGGGGCCAAATATGACACCAAGGTTACAAACAATCTGGTTCAACCTCAGACAGTTGCCAGGGATAGGGATAGAGTCAGTCGCTAGGAAACAGAGTTTGTGGTGGGGAGCGAAGGAAATGGCTTTGTTCTTCCCAATATTTAGTTGGAGGAAATTTCAGTTCATCCAGTACTGGATGTCAGATAGGCAGTCTAATAATTTAGAGACAGTGGAGGAGTAAATGCATTGTGCATGTGGAAACAAATGCTATGTTTTTGGATGATGTTGCTGAGGGGCAGTATTGCAGCTGAGAAATAGGAAGGAGCTAAGGATAGAGGCAACTGTGCGGGAGTACGAAGAGAGCCATTGCAAGCGATTTTCTGCTTACAACTGGATAAATGAGAATGGGACCAGGTGAGGGCACCAAAATGAACTTGAAAAAAAAATCAAAATACACTGGATAAAACACGAAAAAACACTGAATGAAAACACTAAAATACACAGTATCTTTAAATCACCAAAATACATCAGACAAAAACACCAGCATTCACTGGATGTAGTCACCAACTACACTGGAAAAGAAACTCTCCAAATACACTGGGGAAAAAACACCAAAATACACTGGATACAAAACACCAAAATACTCAATTAAAACACCAAAATACACTGGATAAAAAAACAAAATACACTGGAAAACATCAGTATAAAGCTGATTAAATCACCAAGATTCATTGGAAAAAAACATCAAACTTCACTGGAGGAAATCGCTAAAATGCACTAGGAAAAATTGGCAAAATAGACTTGGAAAAAAATTGGAAAAATGCACCAAAATACAGTGGATAAAAACACTAAAATACGTTGGAAAAAACACCAAAATACACTAGGGAAAAAACAAAAATTCATTGAATGAAAAAACTATAATACACTAGAGAAAACATAAAATGCACTCGATGAAAAACAACAAAATATATCAGAAAAAACCCCAAAAAATCACAAAAACAGCAAAATACATCAGAAAAAAACAAAAAAATCACAAAAACAGCAAAATACATCAGAAAAAAACAAAAAAATCAGATAAAGACCAAAGTACACTAAATAAAAACTCCAAAAAAAACACTGAATGAAAAAACAAAAATATATTGGATAAAAACACCAAAATACCTGGGGAAAAACACAAAATTCAACTGGAAAAGACATCAAAGTGCACTGGAGAAACACAAAATGCACTGCAAAATGCACCAAAATACATTGGAAATAAAGACCAAAATACACAGAATGGAAACTAAAGTACACTTGATTAAAAACACCAAAATACACTGAGAAAAAACACCAAAAATACTGAGATGAACACAAAATGCATTGGATAAAGGAAAAGCAAAACACACTGGGAAAAACGTCAAAATACTTCAGAAAAAGACCGAAGTACATGAAATGAGAAAACTAAAATATGCTGGAAAAACCAAAAAGTGCACTGGGCAAAAACCATCAAACTACATTGGGAAAAATCCAAAGCACATGCAACAAAAACACTGAAATAAAGTGAATAAAAACACTGGATAAAAATACCAAAATACACTGGGAAAAAACACCAAATTACACTGGAAAAGACTTCAAAATACACTGAAGAAATACCAAAATACACTGGGAAAAAACACCAAATTACACTGGAAAAGACTTCAAAATACACTGAAGAAATACCAAAATACACTGGGAAAAAACACAAAAATACACCGGAAAAAATCCACCCAAACACATCGGAAATAAAGACCAAAATGCACAGAATGAAAACATCAAAATACACTGGATAAAAAAGTATCAGAATACACTGGAAAAATATAAAAATACATTGGATAAACAGCAAAGTAAAGTTGATTGAATGACCAATATATATCAGAAAACACACCAAACGTCACTCGAAGAAATCCCCAAATACACTGGAAAAAATTTTGCCAAAATACTGTTTAGAAAAATGCATCAGGAATACACCAAAATACTTTGAGCAAAGCATTGAAATACACTGGGAAATACCAAAATACATTGGATAATAAAACACCAAAATACACCAAGAAAAACACTGGATAAAAACATCAGAACACATGGTAAAAAAACACCAAATTACACTGAAAAAACAAACCAAAATACATTGGAAAAAACACGAAATTACACTAGATAAAAGAAAATCGCAAAGACACTGAAATAAAGTGGATAAAAGCATCAAAATACATAAATGCACCAAAATACACTGAGTAAAACACCATATACTCTGGATAAAATAATCAAATGCAGTGGATAAAATACCAAAATACATCTGAGAAAATAACAAAATATACTGGATAACATGACCAAAATACACTCGAAAAAACACCAAAATAAATTGGATAAATTCATCTAAATACCCAGGATAAAAGAACCAAAATACACTGGATATAAAAACAAAAATGCACTCAATGAAAACACTAAACTATGCTAGATAGAAACACCATAATATATTGGAAAAACACCAAAATACACTGGATTAAAAACACCAAAATGCATTGGAATAAAAAAAATCAAAATATACTGGAAAAATATAGAAATACACTGGATAAATAGCAAAATAAAGTTGATTAAATCACCAAAATATATCGGAAAAACACGAAACTTTGCTGGAAGAAATCACCAAATACACTGGAAAAGATTTGCCAAAATACTTTTAGGAAAATGTATTGGAAGAACACTAAAAAAAAAATCAAAATACATTGTAAAAATACCAAAATACACCAGTAAAAACACCAAATTACACTGGATAAAAAAAAACACTGGAAAGGCATCAAAATAAAATGGATAAAAGCATTAGAATACATTGGGTAAAACAGCATACGGACTGGATAAAATCACCAAATGGACTGGATAAAATGACCAAATACACTGGAAAAGATTCATCAAATTACCTGGGGTAAAAGGATCGATATGCACTGGAAATAAGGACGAAAATACACAGAATGAAAACACTAGATAAAAAAATATATATATTTAAAAAATCACCAAAATACAGTGGAGAACAAAACAACAAACTACCCTGGAAGGTACACCATTAAATCACTAAAATGCACTAGATAAAAAGAACAAAATACGCTGAAAAGCATATCAAAATCACACTGGATAAAACACCAAAATGCATCAGAAGAAAACCCAAAATTTCACTGGAAGAAATCACCAAATACATTGGAAAAAAAACTTGCCAAAATATGCTTGAAAAAAACCTCAAAAATGCACTAGAAAAGCATCAAAGTACGCTGAATAAAACTCTAAAATACGCTGGATCAAAACCTAAATCACATTAGATAAAAATACCAAAATGCTCCAGAAGAAACAGCAAAATGCAGTGGGAACATACAAAATTATATTGGAAAAGACCTCAAAATACACTGGAAATAAAGACTAAAATACACGGGATGAAAATACTAAAATACTTTGGATAAAAACACAAAAATACACTGGAAAAATTCCAAAATACACTGGATAAAAACACTAAAATTGGAAAAAACAACAACATTCACTGGAAAAAAGCACCAAATTACACTGGAATTAAAGACTAAAATACAATGGATAAAAACTCCCAAATAAAACTGGATAAAAACTCTAAAAAAAATACATTGGAAGAAACAACAAAACATTCTGTATAAAAACAGCAAAATACCCTGGAACAAAACTCCAAAATGGCACTGGAAAAATACCAAATTTCACTGGGAAAAGTACCAAAACATACTGGATAAAATCGCCAAAATACAATAGATAGAAAATATTAAAACACAGTGGATCAAAACACTGAAATACAGTGAGAATTCTTGCATTGTACACTGGATGAAAAACACAAAAATACACCAGATAAAACACCAAAATGCACTGGAAAAAACACCATAATAAACTCGATAAAATACACAGGAAATAAACAGCAAAATACACAGAAACACACTTGAAAAGGCATTAGAAACACCACCAAAATACTCTGGGAAAACACCAAAGTACACTGGAAAAAACACCAAGATGCACAGAATAAGACACCACAATACACTGGAAAACATCAAAAAACACTGGGAAAACCCTAAAATGCACTGGACAAATTGCCAAAATAGACTGAAAAAAACACCAAAGTACCAAAATAGATTGGAAAAGAAAACAAAATATACTGAAAAATACCAAAATAGACTGAATATGACACTAAAATACACTGGAAATAGCATCCATGTGCATAGGATCAAAACACCAAAATACACTGAAAATAACTCAAAAATATGTTGGGAAAAACACCAAAATACACCGCATACTAGAACACTAAAATACACTGGGAAAACAACAAAATACATTGGATAAAACACCAAAATACACCGCATACTAGAACACTAAAATACACTGGGAAAACAACAAAATACATTGGATAAAACATCAAAATACACCAGAACACCAGTAAATCTATGAAACTACACAAAGAAATCCAACAAAATATACCAAGAAACTCTCAACAGTCACCAACAAGTTCATCAAAATATATTAGCGAAGCCATGAGAATACAGCGGCAATGTCATTTTTCAGACTTTTATCTGTGAGCCTTTTCTTTACTTATTATTTTGTACATTAAACATTTTATTGATAGATTCAAACAAATGATATGTTGACATTTCCATGTCACCCAGTGTACCATTGACTGCCCTTCTGTGCATCAACCTGTTAGTTTGGCACTAGGGCAAAGCATCCAACAACACTGGCATTAACAGTGATGGTACCAGAACTGAGAAGACATACTTATCAGGAAAGGCTCGACCTCTTTTTCTCTGAGGACTGACCTGATGGAGGTCTATAAGTTTATGAGCAGGTTTGATAGGGTAGACAGAGAGAAGATGTTTCTACTTGGGAAGGTGAGACTAGAACTAGGGGCCATAAATATAAGATAGTCACTAATAGGAATGCAGGCAAAACCTCATTACCCAGAGAGTGATGAGAATGTGGAACTCACATGGAACAGTTGAGGCAAATAGTACAGATGCATTAAAGCGGAAGCTAGATAAACACATGAGGGAGCAAGGGATAAAAGGATATGTTGTTAGGGTGAGATGAAGAGTTGGCTCAAGTGGAGCATAAATGCCAGCATGGACCAGTTGGCTGAATGGCCCGTTTCTGAACTGTAGACTTGTTGTAACTCGATGTAACCTCATGGAACTTACTCTTCAGTTAAAACAAGATGGCAGCAACCAGGTGATTGAATGAAAGGGGACAAGAATGTGTTGACAGGTTCACCCTTTTAAAAGTAGAAGGTGTCAGCCTTGGCTCTGCAAAAAGGTTGTGACTTCAAGCCCCACTCCAGGACTTGAGGAGATCTGCACTGTTGGAGGTGCCGTCTTTCACATGAGACATTGAACCAAGACCCTATCTGCTCTCTTGGGTGAATGTAAAAGATTCAGCTATTGGAAGAAAAGCAGGAGAGTTCTCCTGGTACCGTGGGCAATATTGGTCCCTCAAACACCAGCATTAAAAGCAAATTAGCAGGTCATTTACCACATTACTGTGTGTGAGAGCTTCCCTCCTTTGGGGCTCCCACGTTTCCCTACATTACAACAGAGACTACATTTCCCAAGTAATTCATTGGCTCTGAAATGCTTTGGGACATCCCGGGCTGCATTTTAAGAGTCCGCCAGCGAAGTAGGCAGCGGACATAAAAAAATGCGGCCCACTCGCGTTTCAAACGCGGCGGTTAATTTGCATGGCCACGATATCCTTCCCCCCCCATGATGATGTGGAGGGAATGGCATCCGGCGCCATATTTAAGGGGCTTACAGCCCTCAACGGAGAGATAAGGGCTCATGGAGTTGGGGGTCACATATTATCAGGGATGGAAGATTGGTTAGAAAAAAATAGGAGCAGGAGTAGGCCATTCGGCCCTTCGAGCCTGCTCCACCATTCAATAGGATCATGGCTGATCATCCAAACTTAGTACCCTGTTCCCGCTTTCTCCCTGTATCCCTTGATCCCTTTAGCCCTAAGAACTAGATCTAACTCTTTCTTGAATATATTTAATGATTTAGCTTCAACTGCTTTCTGTGGTAGAGAATGCCACAGGTTCACCACTATCTGGATGAAGAAATCCCTCCTCATCTCAGTCCTAAATGGCTTACCCCTTAGACTGTGACCCCTGGTCCTGGATTCCCCCACCATCGGGAACATCCTTCCTGCATCGAGTCTGTCCAACCCTGTTAGAATTTTGTTGGTTTCTATGAGATCCCCTCTCATTCTTCTAAACTCTAGCAAATACAAGCCTAATCGGCCAATCTCTCTTCATACGTCAGTCCTGCCATCCCAGGAATCAGTCTGGTGAACCTTCGCTGCACTCCCTCCATAGCAAGAACATCCTTCCTCAGATAAGGTTAATGGACAGGAAGCAAAGGGTGGGCATAAACGGGGCATTTTCAAGTTGACAGGAAGTGAATAGTGGAGTACAGCAAGGATCAGTGCTGGGGCCTCAGCTATTTACACTCTATATGAATGACTTAGATGAAGAGACAGAGAGTAATGTATCTAAGTTTGCTGACGATACAAAGGTAGGTGGAAAGGTAAACTGTGGGGAGGACACAGAGAGGCTGCAAAGAGATATAGACAGGTTAAGTGACTGGGCAACAAGATGGCAGATGGCGTATAGTGTAGGGAAGTGTGAAGTTATTCACTTTGGACGTAAGAATAGAAAAGCAGAATATAGAGAAACTTGGAAGTGTTCAAAGAGACTTGGGTGTGCTTGTACAAGGAATGCAGAAATTTAACATGCAGGTAGAGCAAGCAATTAGGAAGGCAAATGGCATGTTGGCCTTTATTGAAAGGGGATTGGAGTACAGGAATAAAGAAGTCTTACTACAATTGTACAGGGTTTTGGTGAGACCACACCTGGAGTACTGTGTGTAGTTTTGGTCTCCACATTTAAGAAAGGATATACTTGCATAGGCAGCAGTGCAGGGAAGAGTTACTAAATTGGTCCCTGGGATGAGGGATTTGTCCTATGGTGAGTGGTTGAGTAAATTAGGCCTATATTCTCTGGAGTTTAGAAGGATGAGAGGCGATCTAATTGAGACATACAAGATTCTGAAGGGGCTCGATAGGGTGACACTGAAAGATTGTTTCCACTGTTTGGGGAATCTAAAACACGAGGTCACAATCTTTGGATAAGGGGCTGAACATTTGGGACTGAGATGAGGAGAAATTACTTCACTCAAAGGGTTGTGAATCTTTGGAATTCTCTACCCCAGAGGGTTGTGGATGCTCCATCACTGAATACATTTAAGGCTGAGATAGACAGATTTTTGGGCTCTCAGGGAATCAAGGGATATGGGGAGTGGGTGAGAAAGTGGAGATGAAACCTAAGATCAGCCATGATCATATTGAATGGCGGAGCAGGCTCGATGGGCCATATGGTCTACTCCTGCTCCTATTTCTTGTGCTTTTGTGTCCAAGTTGAAGGAGCCAGAGGTGGAGAGGTGGAGAAGTTTAGGGAGGGAATTCCAGAACTAGGGTCTCAGCAGCTGAAAGCACGGACATCAATGGGTGGAGCGATGAAAATCAGAAATGTGTAAGAGACCGGATTTGGAGGAGTGCAGAGATTTCAGAGGGTTGTAGGGAAGGAGGAGGATATAGCGATGGGAAGGGGTGAGGCCATGGAAGGATTTAAGAACAAGGATGAGAATTTTAAAATTGAGGCTTTGCTGGACCTTCGAAAACGTTGGTGCTCCAGCTTCCTCAATGATTCATTGTGGAACTGAACCTCGCTGAGCAACAGATTTTATCTCAATTAGTGCTGTTAGCTGATTCCAAACAGGGCCAGCATCTCTTAATGAGATGGCAAAACATAGTGTGAGCTCCCACTCCTGATCATAGCCCATTGACAAATTCAACTCAACTGCAATGCCTTCCTTGGTCAAATAGCCTTCTGATATGACAGCCAAGAAACAACATCAAAGTTGATTCATCCGCTGTCAGCCAGCACCTGAAATTTCAGGGTCTGAGGAGGGTTGGAAAGTGCGGTCTTAGTGGGGCTTTTTAAACCTGTCTCCTTTCCATCTTTTAAGGACACATCGGAGCAAGAGGGCATGGGCAGGGTCAGGGTAGGGGGGTGGGGATATGGTGGAGAGGCACATTCCTGGCCCACCCTGTGAATCCTTCCCAACCTGTTCCTGTTGGGCCGTGCAGATTCCATGCTGCAATAGGATGATACCTTCCTGGACTCCAAGGATTAAGTTATGAGGAGCAATTATAAAAACTAGGGTTCTCTTCCCTGGAATTTAGAAGTTTAAGGGATTATTTGATGGAAATTTTGAAGTTAGTAAGGGGAATTGATGGGGTTGATAAAGAGCAACTACTATTGGAAAGTCTAGGACTAGGGGCATAGTCTAAAAACTAAAACCAGATCTCTCAGGAGTGAAATTAGGAAACACTTCTACACACAAAGGGTGGTAGACGTTTGGAACTCTCTTCCATAAATGGCAATTGATGCTAAATCAATTGTTAATTTTAAATCTAATATTAATAGATTTTTGTCAACGAAAGATATTAACGGAAATGAGGTAAAGGTGGGTATATGGAATTTGGTCGGATATCAGCCATGATCTCATTGAATGGCAAGACAGGTTTAAGGGGCTGAATGGCCTCCTCTTGTTCTGATGTTCCCTGAAGTTCTCAGTGACATGAGGGACCAGCATTAATAAATCTCAGAGGGACTGGACTCTTACAGCCCAGACCCTTTAGTTCCCTGTGGGGAAATTTGCATTGAATGCTATCATGATATTGAAATTGTGATAAATACATCTCAAACTTTTATATAAAGGTGGAGGAATTGGGATGTAAAAAAGTGCTGAAGTTTTCACTTTTTCAGTAAAATCCATATTTTTGCAGCAATCTAATAGCAGGCGGAGTGGGTTTTTTTTTAACAGATCCCAGGCCCAAGGCATTATAAGTCTAGACTTGTTCTTGATTTGAAGCAAATCTTTCAAAAGTTGTCAGCTTTGGTGAACAAAGCCCTAGCTTTTACTTATAAACTCAGTCAGTCCAGCCTGCTCTCAATGCCAGTCAGAGCATATCTGTTATTTCTAGAAAATCTCACACTCCAATTCTCAAGTTGTTTCCCACTGGATAAGGGCGGCACCAGTCCTGGATTTTGTAGAATTACTTTGAATTTTGCAGCATAGAAACGGGCCATTTGGCCCAACTGGTCTGTACTGGTGTTTATGCTCCACAGGAACCTCCTCCCACCCCTCTTCATCTAACCTCATCAACATATCCCTCTATTCCTTGCTTCCTCATGTGCGTATCTAGTATCCCCTTAAATGTATCGGTGCTGTTCATCTCAACTACTCCCTGTGATAACGAGTCCCACATTCTCACCACTCTCTGGGTAACGTGTTTCTCCTGAGTTCCTTATTGGATTTATTAGTGACTGTCTTATATTTATGGCCCCTAGTTTTGGTTTCTCCCACAAGTGAAAATATCATCTCTATATCCACCCTATCAAAATCCCTTCATAATTTTAAAGACCTCTATCAAGTCACCCATCAGTCTTCTCTTTTCTAGAGAAAAGAATCCCAGCCTGTCAGTCTTTCCTGATAGTTATAACCTCTTCGTTCTGATATCATTACAGTAAACCTTTCAAGCATCTTTTCCCAGTGCCTTTACATCCTTTTCATAATATGGAGACCAAAACTCCAAGTGTGATTTAAGCAAGTTTCTAGACAAATTTAACATAATTTCTCTGCTTTTCAATTTTATCACTCTAGAAATCAAACCCAGTGCTTGGTTTGCTTTTTTTATGGCCTTACTAACCTGTTTTGATACTTTTTGTGATTTGTGTATCCATTCCCCAAGATTCCTCTGCTCCACTATCCCATTTAGACTCTATTTTCCAAGTAGTATGTGGCCTCCTTATTCCTCCTACCTAAAGGCACCACCTCAGACTTACTTATATTGAGATATGCATATGTACAAGTCCTTCCTTCATCTCCCTATTTGAAATATTTTCCCCTCTTCTCTGAACTCACGGCTCTCCCATGTCAGGAAGTACATTTATTGAAAAATAATCTCCTTTTGAGTTTCCTCCCCTCTACCCAACCTAAGGGCCTACTCATCCTTCAATACCTCAGGTGGCAACTCTTCTTTCAGACTGTGAGTATTGGTGGGCCTGTTCGACTATAGGCAGCATCACAATCAAGCCTCATGTTCCCCTCAAGTGACATGGCTGGGAGGCACAGTATTAACAAAGTTTGGCAATGGGGAGGGCTGGATAGGCGAGTCCCGAAATTGATTTCTCGCCATTTTGAAACATTTGCTGCTCAGATATTATAGAATGTTGCTTAGCACCTGTATTCCTGGGTATTATGCCAAGGCTGTGGTCTCACAGTGCTGTTGCCTCAAAGCAATAAACGAGACAAATATTTCCATAGCATGGAAATGTGTACACCTCATTTTGGCTATTGATACGCCAACTCATTATAGAATTACTGCCAAAGAATGCCTGAGCTGACTTTAACCTGGTTTTAATTTTATTAATTATCAAAAAAAATCTACCATGGATGGCTGTCTCCCAACAAATGCCAAAGAAATGTGTGTTGTTTCTTTCACTGCATCCTGTGATTCACCAGGATGTTGGGTTGAATCATTGGTCTGCAGTCGAAACTCTCATCCACGCCTTTGTTACCTCAAGGCTCAACTATTACAATGCACTCCTCGCCGGCCTCCCATCTTCCACCCTACATAAACTCGAGCTCTTCGAAAACCCTGCTGCCTGTATCATAACTCAAACCAAGTCCTGTTCGTACATCAACCATTGTACTCGCTAACCTCCACTGGCTCCCTGTCCAGCAATACTTCCATTTTAAAATTCTCATCCTTGTTTTCAAATCCCTTCATGTGGCAGATTCCCACATTGTCACCATTCTCTGGGTAAAGAGAATCCCTCACCCCTCTCTATTTCTGTAATCTCCTCCAGCCTTACAACTTGCCAAGATCCAATTCTGGCCTCTTACGCATCCCTGATTTTTATCGCTCCACCATTGGCGGCTGTGGCTTCACCTGCCAAGGCCCTAAACGCTGGAATTCTATCCCTACACCTCTCTGACTCTCTAACTCCTTCTCCTCTGTTAAGCCACTCCTTAAGACCCAAGTCTTTCACCAAGCTTTTATTCACCTGTCTTAATTCCTCCTTATGTGGATCAAAGTCCAATTTTGTTTGATAATACTCCTGTGAAGCACCTTAGGACGTTTTACTATGTTAAAAGCGCTATATAAATGCAAGTTATTGTAGGCTTTGATTTTCAATTTGAAAGACCCAAAGCACTTTTTATAAAGTAGTTGAATTGTGGACCTTTACTGTAACAATGACATTTTAAAAAGATTTATCACTTCTGAAATTTCTTTTCATATAAGTAGATTCCTTCAGGTGTCTGTCATGGGTCAGTTAGTGACACTGTCTCCTTTCTGAGTGAGAAGGTTGTGGGTTCAAGTCCCACTCCAGAGACTTAAGCGCAAAATCCAGGCTGACCCCTTCCAGTGCTGCACTGAGGGAGGGCTGCACTCTCAGAGGTGCCATCTTTCAGAGGAGATGTTAAACTGAGCCCCCATCTTCCCTCTCAGGTAGATGAAAAAGATCTCATGGTACGATTCCGAAGAAGAGCAGGGAAGTTCTCCCTGGTGTCCTGGCCAATATGACATGATGGCTCTGGCTGTGATGTAAAGCTCTATGTAGAATTCCACTTGACTGAGGTGTTAAGGAGCAGCTGGTGCCCTTTGACCTGTACCCTCAGAAAGTGTCAGCTTCAGGAGAAGAGGAGGAGGAGTAAAATTAGAGGGCAATCAAAAACGATTGAGGAAAACCAAAGGCATGCTGCTGTGGTTTCAATCATTTCTAGAAGATGGCTGCTGATGATTAACCTGACTGACAATCCCCGGCTAAATTTTTCTCATAAGGGAACTCACTGTGAAGTAAATTAAATGCAGGTGGAATAAACACCTGAGGTAACGTCCTGAATCTAATCACAGCAAACAACTAAATGACGTAATTAGAAACCTCGAGCTCCACTATGTTCATTTGCAAAATGTGTGGTTCATGCTCATTGCAAAGAAACAATCAATATTTAATCTCCAGGATCTCAGTGAATATTGATCTTCTTTTTGTCATTAATCAATTGAACTTTTCCTGAAGGTTTGAAACAAAGAAAGCTCTTTACAGGACCATAAATTCATGAGGGGCTGCAATTAAATACATAATTATATATATATATATATACATATATATATGTGTGTGTATTTTTAAAATCTATGGTGACTAAATGATAATGAATAATGAGATTAACTGCATCACAGTTTTATGGGAATATTGATAGATTGAGCAAGAATGATGAGGGATTCGGTTTGCTAGATTGCTGGACTAGATTACGATTTGACAATTGGACCTAGGTGTTGCTCAGGCAGATTCTGTATCTATCTGAGCTTGTTGGTAGCTGCAGTTGCCTGATGATGGTGTAAAACAACAGTAACTTTTTTATTTATATAGCGCCTTTAATGTGGTTAAATATCTGAAGTTACTCCACAGAAGAGTTATCAAACAAAATATGACCCTGAGCCATATAAGAAAATATTGGCACAAGTGACCAAAAGCTTGGTCAAAGAGGTAGGTTTTAAGGAGTGACTTAAAGGAAGAAAGTGAGTTGGAGGGGTCTAGGCAACTGAAGGCATGGCAACCAATGGTGGAGTGATTAAAATCAGTGATGCTCAAGAGGCTAAAATTGGAGGAGTGCAGAGATCTCAGAGGATTGTGGGGCTGGAGGAGATTACAGAGATAGGGAGGGGAGAGGCCATGGAGGAGATTACAGAGATAGGGAGGGAAGAGGCCATGGAGGAGATTACAGAGATAGGGAGGGGTGAGGCCATGGAGGAGATTACAGAGATAGGGAAGGAAGAGGCCATGGAGGAGATTACAGAGATAGGGAGGGAAGAGGCCATGGAGGAGATTACAGAGGTAGGGAGGGAAGAGGCCATGGAGGAGATTACAGAGATAGGGAGGGGTGAGGCCATGGAGGAGATTACAGAGATAGGGAGGGGTGAGGCCATGGAGGAGATTACAGAGATAGGGAAGGAAGAGGCCATGGAGGAGATTACAGAGATAGGGAGGGAAGAGGCCATGGAGGAGATTACAAATATAGGGAGGGAAGAGGCCATGGAGGAGATTACAGAGATAGGGAGGGGAGAGGCCATGGAGGAGATTACAGAGATAGGGAGGGAAGAGGCCATGGAAGAGATTACAGAGATAGGGAGGGGAGTGGCCATGGAGGAGATTACAGAGATAGGGAGGGTTGAGGCCATGGAGGAGATTACAGAGATTGGGAGGGAAGAGGTCATGGAGGAGATTACAGATGTAGGGAGGGGTGAGGCCATGGAGGAGATTACAGAGATAGGGAGGGTTGAGGCCATGGAGGAGATTACAGAGATAGGGAGGGAAGAGGCCATGGAGGAGATTACAGAGATACGGAAGGAAGAGGCCATGGAGGAGATTACAGAGATAGGGAGAGATGAAGCCATGGAGGAGATTACAGAGATAGGGAGGGGAGAGGCCATGGAGGAGATTACAGAGATAGGGAGGGTAGAGGCCATGGAGGAGATTACAGAGGTAGGGAGGGAAGAGGCCATGGAGGAGATTACAGAGATAGGGAGGGGAGAGGCCATGGAGGAGATTACAGAGATAGGGAGGGAAGAGGCCATGGAGGAGATTACAGAGATAGGGAGGGGTGAAGCCATGGAGGAGATTACAGAGATAGGGAGGGGTGAAGCCATGGAGGAGATTACAGAGATAGGGAGGGGAGTGGCCATGGAGGAGATTACAGAGATAGGGAGGGGAGAGGCCATGGAGGAGATTACAGAGATAGGGAGGGAAGAGGCCATGGAGGAGATTGCAGAGATAGGGAGGGAAGAGGCCATGGAGGAGATTACAGAGAGAGGGAGGGAAGAGGCCATGGAGGAGATTTCAGAGATAGGGAGGGGAGTGGCCATGGAGGAGATTACAGAGATAGGGAGGGGAGTGGCCATGGAGGAGATTACAGAGATAGGGAGGGGTGAAGCCATGGAGGGATTTGAAAACAAGGATGCAGATTTTAAAATTGAGGCATTGCTGGACTGGGAGACAATGAGTGAGAACAGGGGTGATAGGTGAACAGGTGAGAGTTAGGATATGGTCAGCAAAGTTTTGGATGAGCTCAAGTTTAGAGAGGGTGTAAAAGGTGTGAAGCCAAGTGAGAGAGCATCGAAATAATGTAGAGGTAACAAAGGCACAAATGTTGTTTTCATCCCTGGTTCAGACTCTCCATCAGCTTGACTGATTCTTTTGGGAATCGATAAGAGGCATAGGTCGATAAAGTTGTGGAGTTTCATGGGCTAATGAGATGCTGCATTAATTAATGAATTGCTCTAGTGCTAAGCATTTTGGTTTCAGTGTCAACTGTGAATGGAAGGTCAACGACTAAACATTTCATGACCTGTTCTGATTCCACCCACCTTCCTTCAGTCCAAAAAAGGAATTTGCGATTTCAAGTAACCAACCAGTTCTGATTATTTTCCCATCAGTATTCTTCTTAAATTAATTCTTAAAATGTGACCTGCACTGGCAACATTTAATTCTGGGCCAGCTCAAGGGTGTTGCATAGTTAACCATTATTGAATCAGATAGGTTGTTAACAACAATCCCACAGCCTCATGGTCACCTTTGCTGACCTCAGTTCTTTATTTATTTTCAGATTTTTTTAAGACCACAAATTCTAACTTTCCAGTTGCCATGTTGGGATTTTAACTTGTATTCTTCTGGATTACTAGTCTCTGATTTACTACCCTACTAGCATAACCACTGCACTTACTGTACTTGAGTTGGTTCCATTCACCAACTCAATCCTGTAGACTGACAGGAAATTAAACAGCAACATTTGTAAATGTGTTACTTCCCCATCTTTCCTAAGGTGTTGTTGCTGTGTTGAGACCAGTAAGACCACGAGGAGAGAACACAAAACAACATAAGAATATGTACACTTAAATTCAGCGACGTTTTTCTCCTGTCATGGGGACTTGCTGGATGTAAGTGTGAGCTAGAGATGAAGCTTCAAGCACTCTTTCTCCAATTCTCCAGCTCACACTCCCATCTGATGAGGCAGTGTGTAAAGGACAGGACCCTCAGACAATCCTTCCTGGAATTCTTTTCACAGAATGATTGGTCTTGTGCAATTTCCCCACTCTCCCAGCAAACAGAAAAATTGAAAATTGTACATTCATTTTGTATTTATAAATAAACACAGCAAAGAATAATGGCCTATGCCCTCCCCACTGTGGCATGTTTTCTGTTTCTACCAAATTAATTATAAATAGTCCCTAAGTCGAAGAGACTTAGTAGTTGGCAGGAAAAAAGACAGAGGCGCAAGGGGAGAGCCAACTGTGCAACAGCCCCAACAAACAAATTTCTCTGCAGCACCTGTGGAAGAGCCTGTCACTCCAGAATTGGCCTTTATAGCCACTCCAGGCGCTGCTTCACAAACCACTGACCACCTCCAGGCGCGTATCCATTGTCTCTCGAGATAAGGAGGCCCAAAAGAAAGTCCCTTATGGATTGGGAAGAAATAATATCAGACTTTAAATCATTTCACGAAGCCAACGGTAGCTCTTCCTACAGAAATAGGCGGGAATTTTTTAACATTAAAATATCAATATTAAAAAACTGTTGGGAAAAGATAAACAAAAGACGGCATGCCTGGCAAACTCGACTTCATGTGAGAACATCTGCAGGAGTTCCTTTTGAGGGAAACCGCTCAGAGCAGAAAGTAATGTTTCGAATTCCGCAGTGCAGTCTCTGTGATGGGTGCAGCCCAACCACTGTGATAGATAGATAGATAGATAGATAGATAGATAGATAGATAGATAGATAGATAGATAGATAGATAGATAGAGAGAGAGAGATCAATGGAGAAATCAACACAGATAGAGAGACATAGTGAGAGATAGATTGATAAAGATAAATAGAAAGATAGGGACAGCTAAAGAGAGAGATAGATAGATAGATAGATAGAAGGATGGAGAGATGGAGAAAGCTAGAGAACGAGATCAGTAGATAGATAGAGATTTCGAGAGAGAGATAAATAGAAATAAAGAGAAATAGAGATATTGATAGAGATAGAGAGAGACACAGTGAGAGAGAGAGAGATAAAGATAGATAGATAGATAGATAGATAGATAGATAGATAGATAGATAGAAAGAAACGAAAGCAAGATGGATAGAGATAGCTAGAGAGAATTCAATAGATAGATACAGAGATCAATAGAGATTTAGAGAGTAGATAAATACAGCTAGCTAGAGACAGAGCGAGAGATTGATAGAGAGATAGACATAGTGAGAGAGAAAGATAGATAGAGAGAGAAAGATAGATAGAGAGATAGAGATAGCTAAAGAGAGATAAAGAGAGAGAGAGATAGGTAGATAGCCAGCTATAGAGAGAGAGAGAGATAGAGAGAGAGAGAGATAGAAAGATAGCTAGAGAGAGGGATAGGTAGATAGATAGGTAGAGTGATAGAAAGATAAAATATCTGTGTTATCAGACTGGCTGTCACTGCTTTAACAATGTAGGACAAATGGATTTATTTCCCCTTCAGAGAGAGTTAGCGATGCATGGTTGAAGTATGTGCTCTCTGTTGCCTCAGAGGTCATGCTTTTTATTACGAGACTGTGGCCTGCTGACTGGGGGATTGTCTGTGAGCTGGAAAAGACCCTGAGGGCCCAGCCTTGACCTTAAAGCTGGTGCATTTTTATTGCATTTCTGTCTGTCTGTCTCGCTCTCTCTCGAACGAGGAGAGAGGCAGTATGTTGCTTCTATTCTGACTTGCATTGACGACTGTGATATTATCTTGCATTACATTGGATTTAAGGAAGAAAGGTTAATAGTAGAACAATGTGCATGACAAGCAGATGTGCCAGCTATCTTTTGTTTTAAACGCTGTATTATTCATACAATCTCAACAAATTGATGGGATTCCAGTTTTCCTGTCTTCCTTGTTTGCATTCCATGATAGAAAACACTCTGCTCCGATCCCCTCCCCCTCTCCTTCCCTCCCGGTCTATGGGAGAAAATTTGAAACAGGTGTAGACAGTTTTTTTTAACTCCTTCATTGCCAATCTACACTTAGTTTCAAACACATTTCTTTCAATCATGAAAATGGTATTTCAAGTAATGGCAGAGGGTTTGGAACAATTGTTCTACCCAGTACTCTGTCAATTAACATGATGTCAGAGTGTGTTACGCTTTCTTTCGATTTGCTTATTATTACAGGGAGGGAGTATGGAATGGGATTAGAAAAGACAGGTCAGGGTACAGAGCTCACCAGCCTCATTCTGTGCCACACTTTTAGTTATTCTATAACCTGACAGATCAGCAGCACCGCACACATGTGAGACACGCACATTCCAGACACACACATATTCCAGACACACACACTCACACATTCCAGACACACACATACTCACACATTCCAGACACACACATATTCCAGACACACACACTCACACATTCCAGACACACACATATTCCAGACACACACACTCACACATTCCAGACAGACATACTCACACATTCCAGACAGACACATACTCACACATTCCAGACACACACATATTCCAGACACACACACTCACACATTCCAGACAGACACATACTCACGCATTCCAGACACACACATATTCCAGACACACACACTCACACATTCCAGACAGACATACTCACACATTCCAGACACACACATACTCACACATTCCAGACACACACACATTCCAGACAGACACATACTCACACCTTCCAGACACACACATATTCCCAACACACACACTCACACATTCCAGACAGACACATACTCACACATTCCAGACACACACATATTCCAGACACACACACTCACACATTCCAGACACACATATTCCAGACACACACACTCACACATTCCAGAAACACATATTCCAGACACACATATTCCAGACACACACACTCACACATTCCAGACACACATATTCCAGACACACATACTCACACATTCCAGACACACACATATTCCAGACACACACACTCACACATTCCAGACACACATATTCCAGACACACACACTCACACATTCCAGAAACACATATTCCAGACACACATATTCCAGACACACACACTCACACATTCCAGACACACATATTCCAGACAGACACATACTCACACATTCCAGACACACATATTCCAGACACACATACTCACACATTCCAGACACACACATATTCCAGACACACACACTCACACATTCCAGACACACATATTCCAGACACACACACTCACACATTCCAGAAACACATATTCCAGACACACATATTCCAGACACACACACTCACACATTCCAGACACACATATTCCAGACACACATACTCACACATTCCAGACACACATATTCCAGACACACACACTCACACATTCCAGAAACACATATTCCAGACACACATATTCCAGACACACACACTCACACATTCCAGACACACACATATTCCAGACACACACACTCACACATTCCAGACACACATATTCCAGACACACATACTCACACATTCCAGAAACACATATTCCAGACACACATATTCCAGACACACACACTCACACATTCCAGACAGACATACTCACACATTCCAGACACACATTCCAGACACACACACTCACACATTCCAGAAACACATATTCCAGACACACATATTCCAGACACACACACTCACACATTCCAGACAGACATACTCACACATTCCAGACACACATTCCAGACACACACACTCACACATTCCAGACACACACATATTCCAGACACACACACTCACACATTCCAGACACACATATTCCAGACACACACACTCACACATTCCAGAAACACATATTCCAGACACACACACTCACACATTCCAGACACACATATTCCAGACACACATACTCACACATTCCAGACACACACATATTCCAGACACACACACTCACACATTCCAGACACACATATTCCAGACACACATACTCACACATTCCAGACACACACATATTCCAGACACACACACTCACACATTCCAGACACACATATTCCAGACACACACACTCACACATTCCAGACACACATATTCCAGACACACACACTCACACATTCCAGATAGACACATATTCCAGACACACACACTCACACATTCCAGACACACATATTCCAGACACACACACTCACACATTCCAGACACACATATTCCAGACACACACACTCACACATTCCAGATAGACACATATTCCAGACACACACACTCACACATTCCAGATAGACACATATTCCAGACACACACACTCACACATTCCAGACACACATATTCCAGACACACACACTCACACATTCCAGACACACACATATTCCAGACACACACACTCACACATTCCAGACACACATATTCCAGACACACATACTCACACATTCCAGACACACACATATTCCAGACACACACACTCACACATTCCAGACACACATATTCCAGACACACATACTCACACATTCCAGACACACATATTCCAAACACACACACTCACACATTCCAGACACACACATATTCCAGACACACACAATCACACATTCCAGACACACATATTCCAGACACACACACTCACACATTCCAGACACACACACTCACACATTCCAGACACACACATATTCCAGACACACACACTCACACATTCCAGACACACATATTCCAGACACACATACTCACACATTCCAGACACACACACTCACACATTCCAGACAGACATACTCACACATTCCAGACACACACACACACATATTCCAGACACACACACTCACACATTCCAGACAGACATACTCACACATTCCAGACACACACACTCCAGACACACACATATTCCAGACACACACACTCACACATTCCAGACAGACATACTCACACATTCCAGACACACACATTCCAGACACACACTCACACATTCCAGACACACACATATTCCAGACACACACACTCACACATTCCAGACACACATATTCCAGACACACACACTCACACATTCCAGACAGACATACTCACACATTCCAGACACACACATTCCAGACACACACACTCACACATTCCAGACACACATATTCCAGACACACACACTCACACATTTCAGACACACACATATTCCAGACACACACACTCACACATTCCAGACACACATACTCACACATTCCAGACAGACACATACTCACACATTCCAGACACACACACTCACACATTCCAGACAGACACATACTCACACATTCCAGACACACACACACACACATTCCAGACAGATACACACACATTCCAGACACAAACATTCCAGACAGACATACTCACACATTCCAGACACACATATTCCAGACACACACACTTACACATTCCAGACACAAACATTCCAGACACACACATATTCCAGACACACACACTCACACATTCCAGACACACATACTCACACATTCCAGACAGACACATACTCACACATTCCAGACACACACACTCACAAATTCCAGACAGACACACTCACACATTCCAGACACACACACACATTCCAGACACACACACTCACACATTCCGGACACACATACTCACACATTCCAGACAGACACATACTCACACATTCCAGACACACACACTCACACATTCCAGACAGACACACTCACACATTCCAGACACACACACATATTCCAGACACACACACTCACACATTCCAGACAGACATACTCACACATTCCAGACACAAACATTCCAGACAGACATACTCACACATTCCAGACACACATATTCCAGACACACACACTTACACATTCCAGACACAAACATTCCAGACACACATACTCACACATTCCAGACAGACACATACTCACACATTCCAGACACACACACTCACACATTCCAGACACACACACTCACACATTCCAGACAGACACATACTCACACATTCCAGACACACACATTCACACATTCCAGACACACACACTCACACATTCCAGACGGACACATACTCACACATTCCAGACACACACACTCACACATTCCAGACACACACACTCACACATTCCAGACAGACACATACTCACACATTCCAGACACACACACACACACATTCCAGACAGATACACACACATTCCAGACACAAACATTCCAGACACACATACTCACACATTCCAGACAGACACATACTCACACATTCCAGACACACACACTCACACATTCCAGACACACACACTCACACATTCCAGACAGACACACTCACATATTCCAGACACACACGTTCCAGACAGACACGTTCCAGGCACTCACATTCCAGACATGCTCACACAATCCAGACTCACACAATCCAGACAGACACATTCCAGACACACACACAACACTCAGTACTGCACTGGGAGTGTCATCCTGGACTTTATACTTGAGCCCATGGTCTTGTGACCCGGAGGTGAGAATGCTACCCACTGAGCCACAGCTGACACCAGTTCAAAGGCAGTCGCAGCTCACAAAATTCAATATAAAAACAGCTTAAGTACTGTCCACAACACATTGATCATTGTGAGACCACCAGCTGAGGTTGAGAACCATCCTATTAACAAATCATTACATGTGAAAATAGCTCTAGCCCTGGCTGTTATACATACCACAGAATATATATTACATAAAATACACAGCACAGAAACAGGCCATTCAGCCCAGCTCATCTCATAGAGTCATAGAGTCATACAGCATAGAAACAGGCCCTTCGGCCCACCCCGTCCATGCCGACCATAATGGCTATCTATACGAATCCCACCTGCCTGCATTAATTCCATATCCCTCTATGCCTTGCTCATTCAAGTACCTGTCCAGATGCCTCTTAAATGTCACTACTGTTCCTGCCTCCACCACCTCCTCAGGCAGCTCATTCCAGATACCCACTATTCTTTGTGTGAAAATTTTACCCCTTTGATCCCCTTTAAACCTCGTCCCTCTCACCTTAAATCTATGCCCTCTAGTTTTAGTCACCCCTACCATGGGAAACAAACAGACTCTGGCTATCTACCCTATCTATGCCTCTCATAATTTTATATACCTCTATCATGTCCCCTCTCAGCCTCCTTCGCTCCAGGGAAAACAGACCCAGCCTATCCAATCTCTCTTTATAACTCAAGCCCTCCAAACCAGGCAACATCCTTGTGAATCTTTTCTGCACCCTCTCTAGCTTAATCACATCTTTCCTGTAGTGCGGTGACCAGAACTGCACACAGTACTCCAAATACAGCCTAACCAACGTTATGTACAACTGTAACAGGACGTCCCAACTCTTGTACTCAATGCCTCGGCCGATGAAGGCAAGCATGCCATACGCCTTCTTCACCACCCTGTCTACCTGTGTTGCCGCTTTCAGGGAACTATGTACTTGCACACCAAGGTCTCTCTGCTCAACAACACTCCCCAGGGCCCTGCCATTCACTGTATATGTCCTGCCCTGGTTTAACTTCCCAAAATGCATCACTTCACACTTGTCCACGTTAAATTCCATTTGTCACTCCCTTGCCCACTTTCCCAGTTGATCTATATCCTGTTGTAACCTTAGACAACCTTCTTCACTGTCCACTATACCACCAATTTTGGTGTCATCTGCAAACTTACTAATCATGTCCCCTACATTCACATCCAAGTCATTAATATATATGACAAACAACAGAGGGCCCAGCACCGATCCCTGCGGCACACCACTGGTCACCGGCCTCCAATCTGAAAAACAACCCTCCACTACCACCCTCTGCCTCCTATCACCAAGCTAATTTTGTATCCAATTGGCTAGCTCACCCTGGATCCCATGTGTTCGAACCTTCTGGACCAGCCTACCATGTGGGACCTTGTCAAAGGCCTTGCTAAAGTCCATGTAGACAACGTCCATCGCCCTGCCCTCGTCAATCCTCTTGGTCACCTCCTCGAAAAACTCAATCAAATTCGTGAGACATGATTTCCCACGCACAAAGCCATGCTGACTATCCCTAATCAGACCATGCCTTTCCAGATGCATATAAATCCTGTCTCTCAGAATCCCTTCCAATAACTTTCCCACCACTGATGTAAGGCTCACTGGCCTGTAGTTCCCTGGCTTATCCCTGCTGCCCTTCTGAAATAAAGGCACAACATTAGCTATCCTCCAGTCTTCCGGTACCTCACCCGGCGTTAACCATGATACAAAAATCTCTGCCAGAGCCCCAGCAATCTCTTCCCATAGCAATTTCGGATACACCTGGTCTGGCCCTGGGGATTTATCCACCTTAATGTGCTTCAAAACCTCCAACACCTCCTCCCTTGTAATGTTGATATGCTCCAGGATATCGCTGTTCTGTCCCTTGAACTCACTAGCTTCTATGACCTTCTCCACGGTAAATACAGACGAGAAATATTCATTTAAGACCTCGCCCATTTCCCGTAGCTCCACACATAGATTGCCACACTGATCCTTAAGGGGACCTACTCTTTCCCTAGCTACCCTTTTATTCTTAATATACTTATAGAATCTTTTAGGATTCTCCTTTATCATATCTGCCAGGGAAATCTCATGGCCCCTTTTCGCCCTCCTAATTTCCTTCTTACGTGTAGTCCTATATCCCTTATACTCCTCGAGGGACTCGCTCGATCCCAGCTGCCTATACCTGACATATGCCTCCTTCTTTGTCCTGACCTCAATTTCCCTCATCAACCAAGGTTCCCTAAACTTGCCAGTCTTGCCCTTCCATCTAACAGGAACATGCCGGCCCTGAACTCTTCCTATCTCACTTTTAAAAGCCTCCCACTTGCCAGACGTCCCTTTACCTGTAAACAGCTTCTCCCATTCAACTTTTGAGAGTTCCTGTCTGATGCCATCAAAATTAGCCTTCCCCCAATTTAGGACTTCAACCTGAGGTCCTATCCTTTTCCATAACTATCTTGAAGCTAATAGAATTATGGTCACTGGTCCCAAAGTGCTCCCCCACTGACATATCAACCACCTGCCCATCCTCATTTCCTAAGACGAGGTTGAGTGTAGCCCCTTCTCTAGTAGGGCCATCCACATACTGCTTCAAAAAACTATCCTGGACACACTTAACAAATTCTTCCCCATCTGATCCCTTAGCGCTAAGTCAGTCCCAGTCAATATTAGGGAAGTTAAATTCACCTACTATTACAACCCTATAATTCCTACACCTATCTGTGATTTCCCACATATATGCTCCTCCACTTCCCTCTGACTACTGGGGGGCCTATAATATAATCTCACCAAAATGATCACCCCTTTCTTATTTCTAAGTTCTACCCATATGGCCTCGCTGGACATTCCCCCCAGGATATCCTCTCTAAGTACTGCTGTGATGTCCTCCCTAATCAATAGTGAAACTCCCCCTCCTCTCTTACCTCCACCTCTGTCATGCAGGAAGGATCGGTACCCCGGAACATTGAGCTGCCAGTCCTGCCCATCCCTCAACCACGTTTCCGTAATAGTTATAACATCACAATCCCATGTACCGATCCATGCTCTGAATTCATCTGCCTTACCTGTAAGGCTTCTTGTATTAAAGTAAATGCAGTTTCGCCTATCAGACCTTACACGCTCCCTGTCCTGCCCCTGCCCGGCCTGCCTACTGGACTTGCTTGCTTTAACCTCTACATTTGCCTCAACTATCTCATTGGAGAGACTACTACTTTGGGTCCCACCCCCCTGCAAGACTAGTTTAAACCCTCCCGAGCAAATCTCCCCACAGGAATATTGGTCCCCCTCCAGTTTAGATGCAACCCGTCCTTCTTGTACAGGTCACCTTTGCACAAGAAGAGATCCCAATGATCCAAGTAGCTGAAGCCCTCCCGCCTACACCAGCTCTTCAGCCACACATCAATTTGCCTAACCCTCCTATTCCTATCCTCACTAGTACGTGGCACAGGGAGTAATCCTGAGATTACAACCCTGGAGGTCCTGCTTTTTAACCTTCTGCCTAACTCCCTATATTCACTTTGCAGGACCTCATCTCTCTTCCTGCCTATGTCATTAGTACCAATATGGACCACGACCTCTGGCTGCTCACCCTCCCCTTTCAGAATGTCCTGCAGCCGCTCCGAGACATCCTTGACCCTAGCACCAGGGAGGCAACATACCATCCTGGAGTCTCGTTTGCGGCCACAGAAACGCCTATCTGCACCCCTTACAATAGAATCCCCTATCACTATGTCTTTTCCTCCCCTGCTGTGCAGCAGAGCCTTCCGTGATGCCACGAACTTGGCTGTTGCTGCTTTCCCTGGGAGGTCATTCCCCCAACAGTATCCAAAGCAGTATATCTGTTTGAGAGGGGAATGGCCACAGGGGACTCCTGCACTACCTGCCTGTGCCTACTACTCTGTCTGGTGGTCACCCATCTCTTTTCTGCCTGTGCAGCCATTACCTGCGGTGTGACCACCTCACTAAACGTGCTATCCATGACATCCTCAGCATCGCAGATGCGCCACAGTGAATCCACCCGCAGCTCCAGCTCCATAATGCGGGTAGTCAGTAGCTGCAGCTGGATACACTTCCTGCACACATGGTCACTGGGACACTCAAAGCGTCCCTGATTTCCCACATAGCGCAGGAGGAGCGTAGCTGAGCTCTCCTGTCATGACTTACCCTTAGATTAATTAGTTACTCCCTTAATTAAAAAATGCTAATTACACTAGGGGCCTTGTTCTACCCACTTCAATCAAAAGTCCTTAAAAAAAAACACTTTAGTAGTACTCACCTTATCACCAGAGGTTTTTTTTCCAACAAAAAAAAACAACTTTCCCCTTATTAAGATATTCTAACAGCTGCTACTCACCAACCAATCATCTTGCAGCTCTCCTCTGACATCACTGTTGGCCTTTTTTTTCAAAACTCCGGCGCGCTAGAAGACATTCGAATGCTCTCCACTCCGCTCCCGGAAGGTAAGAGACTGGGCCTCGATCCTCAGGGTCAATTTATAGGCTCAGTAGTCGGTGTTCTCCCCACAGATCCGCTCCACTCTGCTCCTGGAAGGTAAGAGTACCCGGAGTAAGATCTGTGCTGGTGTTTATATTCGACACAAGCCTGCTCCCATTCCGTCTACCTCATCTCAGCCTTTCAGCATATCTTTCTATTTCCCTTTCTTTCATAGACTTGTTAGCATTTAATACTTCAGTATTTTGGCTAAAACCAGGAACAATGCTGAGCTAGTGTAACCATGTGTATCTTGACTGATCCAATACGTTCCTGGATGGTCTCCCACGTTCTCCCCTACATAAAACTTGACTCCAGCCAAAACTCTGGTGCCTGTGTCTTAACTTGCACCAAGTCCCGTTCACCAATCACCCACTGTGCTCACTGACCTACACTGACTCACAGATAAGCAACGCTCAACTTTAAAATTCTCATTCTTGTTTACAAATCCCACCATAGCCTCGGCCCTCTCTGTAATCTCCTCCAGTCCTGCAATACTCTGAGAGCTCTGTGCTCCTCTAATTCTGGCCTCTTGTCCATTCCTAATTTGAATTGTTCCACCATTGGCAGCCATGCCTTCACCTGCCTGGGCCCTAATCTCTGGAATTCCTTCCCTAAACCTCTTCACCTCTCTACCATCCTTTAAGAACCTCCTTAAGTAAGAGCATAAGAAACAGGAGCAGGAGTAGACCATGCAGTCCCTCAAGCGAATCATGGCTGATCTTCTGCCTCATCTCCCTTGGTTTCCTGAGAGACCAAAAATCTGTCTATCTCAGCCGTAAATATATTCAACGATGGAGCATCCACAACCCTCTGGGGTAGAGAATTCCAAAGATTCACAACCCTTTGAGCGAAGAAATTGCTCCTCATCTCAGTCTTGAATGGTCGGCTCCTTATCCCGAGACTGTGCCCCCGTGTTCTAGATTCTCCAGCCAGGGGAAACAATCTCTCAGTGTCTACCCTGTTAAGTCCCTTCAGAATCTTGTATGTTTCAATGAGAAAATAAAACCTACCGCTTTGACCAAACTTTTGGTCATCTGCCCTAACATCACCTTAAGTGGCTCAGTGTTGAATTTTGTTTGGTAACACTCCTATGAAGCACTTGGGGATGTTTTACTCTGTTAAAGGCACTGTGTAACTGCAAGTTGTTGTTGTATTCATCTAGTTTCTTTCTGAAAGCAGCTGGAAGTCCATGGCTGCTGACTGCCATCTAATACCTCAGGCAAATAGCAAGGGCTATTTATGTGAGCTCAAGTGTGAGGGTCAGGAGGTTTCCAACAATGAAAGACATCACAGTCCTATTCTTGCATGTGATTGGCGCATGCACATTTTACAACAGGAGTCACTGAATGACATTCAGGAGCGGAAACCCTGATTAATGTTTCCCTTTAGTGAACCAAGGATGCTGAGGCTAGTTTTCTCACTTCAACCACTTCCCCAGATCAGACCAGCAGTCTTCAGATATGTGGAGGCAGGAGAGAAGCTGGGATTGTTCTCCTTACAGCAGAGAAGTTTAAGAGAAGTTTTAATAGAGGTGTTAAAAATCATAAGGGATTTTATTAGGGTAAATAAGGTGAAGCTGTTTCCACAGGCAGGGGGGTTGGTAACCAGGGGGCATGGATTTAAGGTAATTGGCAAACAAAGCAGTGGGGATTTGAGGAGATTATGTTTGCAGCGAGTTGTGATCTGGAACGCAACTGCCTGACAGGGTATGGAAGCACATTCAGTGGTAACGTGCAAAAGGAAATTGCAAACAGACGTAAAAAGGAAAAACTTTGTAGGGCTCTGGGGAAAGAGCAAGGGAATGGGGCCAATTGGTGAGCTCTACCAAAGAGCCAGCACAGACACAATGGGCCGAATGGCCTCTTTCTGTGCTGTATGATTCTGTATATGGCTCAGTAGAGCTCACATTAACGATTTTAACTCCTTTGTTCAGCGAAACAATAGTTGCAATAAAAACAAGAAATGCTGGAAACACTCAGCAGGTCTGGCAGCATCTGTGGAGAGAGAAGCAGAGTTAACATTTCAGGTCAGTGGCCCTTCTTCAGAACTGGCAAATATTAGAAATGTGAAAGGTAATAAGCAAGTAAAGCGGGGGTGGGGCAAGAGATAACAAAGGAGAAGGTGTAGATAGGACATGGTCACAGAATAGCTGACCAGAAGGTCATGGAGCAAAGGCAAACAATATGTTAACGGTGTGTTGAAAGACAAAGCATTAATACAGATAGGGTGTTAACGGACTGAAGATTGAACAGCCTCAAGTACAAACATGAAAAAAACAGTGGGTAAGCAAACTGAACAAGCTAAGATGAAATAAAATAAAATAAACACAAAAAAACAAAAATAAATAAATATATAAAAAAATAAATAAAAATAAAAGTAAAATGGGGGGCCCGTCATGCTCTGAAATTATTGAACTCAATGTTCAGTCCGGCAGGCAGTAGTGTGCCTAACCGGTAAATGAGATGCTGTTCCTCGAGCTTGCGTTGATGTTCACCGGAACACTCCCTTCCTAACAGCACCTTCACCGTACAGACGGCAGCGGTTCAAGAAGGTGACTCACCACCATCTTCTCAGGGGGCAATTGGGCAACAAATGCTGGCCTTGCCAGTGATGCCCACATCCCCCCGAATGAATAGAAAAAAGGATCTCCCAGGTACAGACCTCAGCTTCAACTCAAGCACCATGAAACAGTTGTTGTTTCTCAATTATTCAAGAAGGTAACAGATTGAAAGGCTGAATCATGGTGTATCAGCGGTTCTCACTGACATCATGCCTCCTAAACCATTACTGAAGGCAGTGCAAAAAACAGGATGATACCAGAACTAAGAGGTTACACTTATCAGGAAAGGCTGAACAGGCTGGGGCTCTAGAAAAGAGAAAACTGCAGAATGACCTTATACAGGTCTTTAAGATAACAAAAGAGTTCCATAGGGTAGACATAGAGAAAATGTTTCTATAAGAAATATGTTTAGATAGAGGATCTGGATCGGCGCAGGCTTGGAGGGCCGAAGGGCCTGTTCCTGTGCTGTAATCTTCTTTGTTCTTTGTTCTTAAGAGCAAAATACTGTGAATGCTGGAACTCTGAAATGAGAACAGAAAGTGCCGGAAATACTCAGCAGGCCTGGCAGCATCTGTGTAGGGAGAAACAAAGTTTCAAGGTCTGTGACATTTCATCAGTTCTGAGGAAGAGAAAATGTTTCTAGTTATGCAGAAGTCCAAAACTAGGGGCTATAAAAAACAAACTGTCACTGATAAATCCAATAGTGAATTCAGGAGAACCCTCTTTAGGAAGGGAGAGGAAGGGACATAATAGACTTAGTAAGATAAAAGATTTTTACAAATGGACACATTCAGAGGCCGGAGATGGGGTAATAAGGCAGAGTGTGCAATTCAGCCGGATTGACTTTCCACTTAGACCATTTCCGTTTGGAAACCCAAGTTCGATTTTTACCAGCTCGCCCCTGGAATGTGATGTTTGTTTAACTTATGCTCTCTGAAAATCTGAGTAAGATGCCTGTTATCTCAGAAAACACATTGAAGCATTTTTCTAACCTCTGTCCCAGACTATTGTGTGGATGAGTAGGCTCTTGTTACCACAGTAACTTCCCACTGCTCTCCAGATTTCTGTCCGTAGAAATGGCTTCTACAGATAATTTCACCAGTTATGTATTTTCATAATTTAATTACCTACAGTTCTTTTTCAAAGGTTTTAACTTTCATTGTTTTTTTTTTAGAAGTGGTCTGTTGCTGCTCAGTATGCAGTTTGCATCACCCTCACTCTGAAGGCCCATTTTGAGAGACAGACATAGAGTGAAATTTAAGTACATTCGTGCGTGTGTGTCTGGAATGCAGCATGTAGATACCTGCCCCGCTCTGCTACTAATAGAGAGCTTGCATTTATATAGCACCTTTCACAACCTCAGAACATCCCAAACACTTTGTAGCCAATGAAGTTCCTTTGTGAAGTGTAGTCACTGTTGTAATGTAGGAAACATGGCAGCCAATTTGCACACAGTAGGATCCCACAAACAGCAGTGTGATAATGACCAGATAATCTATTTCAGTGATATTGGCTGAGGGATAAACATTAACCAGGTCACTGGAGCCAACCAATTCCTTTCACTGCTTTACAACTGGGGAACTGCACTCTAGGTAGCTTTGATAAAGATATCTCGACTTACTTGGGCAGGTCAGTAGCCTGACTCACAAGCCCCTCAATAACACGGAGTAAAACATTCCAAGGTGCTTCACAGGAGCAGTTATTGAACTAAATTTGACTCCAAACCACATAAGAAGGTATTTGAACTGTAGGAGATATTAGAACAGGTGGCCAAAAACTTGGTCAAAGAGGTAGGTTTTAAAGAGCGTCTTAAAGGAGGAAAGAGAGGCAGAGAGGTTTAGGGAGAGAATTCCAGAGCTTCAGGCCTCGGCAGCTGAAGGCACGGCCACCAATGGTAGAGTGATTAAAATAGCGGGCTTGCAAGAGGCCAGAATTGGAGGTGTACAGAGATCTCATAGAGTTGTGGGACTGTAGGAAGTTACAGACATGGGGGGTTGGGGGGTTGCGGGGGTGAGGCTGTTGGAGGGGTTTGAAAACAAGGATGAGAATTTTAAAATTGAGGCATTGCTTAACTGGGAGTCAATGTAGGTTGGTGAGCACATGGGTGAAAGGGGCTTGGTGTGAGTTAGGACACAGGCAGCAGAGTTTTGGATGAGCTCGAGTTTACGGTGGGTGGAAGATGAGATGCCGGCCAGGAGTGCATTGGAATAGTCAAGTCTGGAGGTAACAAAGGCATGGATAGGAGTCTCAGCAGGAGAAACAACTAGACAAGAAAGGGAGACACCAGTCCATTCCCATCGGACGTGAATATCCCGCTGGATATCAACCCATTATTCAGAGGCCGGATGATCTGGTCACCTGCTTGTCAGAATTGGGGCTACAACCCATCAACTCCCAGGCAGGAATGCTACAACTAACCGAAGACTTACCCTGTCCCTAGATTAGGAGGGGAAAAAAAAAATCAGCCTAGGTTCCCTCTTCAGAGATCCCTGGTAGACAGTGCAAGTGAATAGGTGAAAGGTGAGAATGTGATCAGTCCGGCTGCAAACAGAGAGGAGACGATTGATTCACGCTGGGGTTCCAGTTCCACAGCTGCAGTATGCCCATTGACTATCCTCAATATGGCATAAAAATATCCTGCAATGTATGAAAAAGGAATTACTCTCTGAGGGCTCAGTGAGCTTATCCTGTGAGTACCGAAACCAATCAGACTAGGCCATCCTCAGTCTTTGACCTGTGCTGAGTAACTGATCTCAGTCCGACATGAAGTTGGACAATAGGAAATGCAATAAATCCAATCGAGAATTCAGGAGAAACGTCTTTACCCAGAGAGCAGTGAGAATGTGGAACTCACTATCACAGGGAGCAGTTGAGGCAAATAGAATAGATTAATTTAAGGGGAAGCTGGATAAACACATGAGGGAGAAAGGAATAGAAGGGTGGGAGGAAGTTCATGTACAACATAAACACTGGCATGGACCTGTTTGGCCAAATGGCAGTTTGTGTTCTGAAAAATACTGTGTACGTTACCTCGGTACCTCGAATTTAAGGACTGTAAAATTAGGTTAAATGCTCCTGATTGTGATCCAGTGATGTACAAGTACAAGTGTGGAGGTCGGGTGAAGGCAGCAACAGTCGAACAGCTTGTCAACACTCCCTCACAAAGCCCACACAGAGAAATTGGCCACATTGATTAGACCTGCAGCTAGGCAAGAATCAGAACAGCAACATAGGAACATAGGAAATAGGAGCAGGAGTAGGCCATTCAGCCCATCGAGCCTGCTCTGATATTCAACCAGCTCATGACTGATTGTCTACCTCTACGCCATTTTTCCCCACTATCCCCATATCCCTTGATTTCATTAGTATCCAGAAATCTATCGATTTCTGTCTTGAACAAGCTCAATGATTGAGCTTCCACAGCCCTCTGGGGTAGAGAATTCCACAGATTCACCACCCTCTGAGTGAAGAAATTCCTCCTCATCTCAGTCTTTATTGGCCTGCATTTTAGTCTGTATCCCCTGGTTCTAGACTCACCAGCCATGAGAGAAAACTAGACAAGCGGAAGGAAGCACAAAATGATTACTGTCTAGATAAAATTCCAACCAAGGACATTAATAAAGATTGTTATGCTTTAACTCACTCTGTAACCAGTTGTCATCAAGTAGACACTGCAAAAAGTGCAGACTGGGCTAGGGATATGCAACAGCACTGAGCTGGTTTAAAGGGAATTAGATAAATACTTGGAGAGGAAACATTTGCAGGGACTTGGGGAAAGAGCTGGGGAATGGGACTAAATGGATAGAATCTTTAATAGAGCCAGCTCAGTCACAATGGGCCAAATGGACTCCTTCTATGCTGTATGACTACGATTCTGTGATTGTAACACTGTTCCCTAATGGGGCTCTGACTAAATTCCTTACACTCCTTTCTCTACATTGAATAATGTAGATGAATTCAAAGGGGAGCTAGATAAGCATATGAGGGAGAGGGAATAGAGGGTTACACTGATAGAGTTAGATGAAGAATAATGGGTGAGGTTCAACTAGAGCATAAACACCAGCAGAGACTAGATGGGCCAAATGGCCTATTTCACCGTTGCATATTCAATGTAATTCTATGTACTAACCACTCCACACTGTGAGCTTATCTCTAAGTGTGGCTACTTTCCCTGATTTATTTTAAGTCCCTTTTTATGATACATACAAGCTGAGATATTACCCTAATCTTGCACTTGAATAAATCCTGATAACAGTGCACATCAAAGCATGTGCTGTGATATCCACTGCCTGTCAAATTCCACAGCAAGCAAGCTGCAGCCTGCCGACACTGCTGCAAAGATCACTGGGAACAGAAGGTGCCAAGAAATCCTTAAAGAGAAAGCAACGTGTGTGATATTTCCCCACATAAACACTCGCCCTGAAATCCCTCGCATTCCACAAACCACTAGCACGAGACTGGTGAAACCCCCAAGAGTTTCTTCATCTCCTCATAAAGGAGAAAAGAAAGAGTTGCATTTATGTAGCGCCTTTCATCACCTCAGGACATCCTAACGCACTTCACAGCCAATGAAATGCTTTTGAAGTATAATCACTGTTGTAATGTTGGAAACACGGCAGCCAATTTGCGCACAGCAAGCTCCCACAAACGGCAATGAGCTAAAAGACCAAATCATCTGTTTGTTGATGTTGGTTGAGAGACAAATATTGGTCAGGACAATAATTCCACACGTAAAGTGCAGAATTTACATCCTACCCTTACAAGGCAAATGACAAGGTAAAGGTGGGAGGAGCCTTGCATGGAGCACAAACACTGGCACAGAGCAGTCGGGCTGAATGGCCTGTTTCTGTGCTGTACGTTCTATGTAATTGCATGTGATTAATGATTGAACCCGACCACACTGCTCCTCCTAAACATGCTAAGGTGACTGTCTACACCGTAAGTATGGTGCAGTGTAATACTCTGTGAAGCAGCAGGATTCGTAATGTGCCTCGAAGCCACTTGAAAGAGAAAGAATTGCAAAATAAAATGCGGTACCCTGCTTAGGGTGATCTGGAAATCCCTCAGATCGGCCGACAGAAATGTCATGGCATTAATGATTTGGAATCGAAGCGTGGGAACACGAATAATGTCTGAGAAGAATTCTCTCCAGAGGCCAGGAAAGGGTGGCAATGAAAGGAAAAATTCCTGTGTGAGGATACGGCCCTGATGCAATTGGATTTACAGATTGGTCCACAGGAGATCAAATTGATTCTGGGAGGAAATTACTTTTAAGTGACTTGCTTTTAAGCTGTGATTTTGCATCTCTCCAAGAATAATTATCGGGATGTAGGATATTTTTTCATTTGAAAGCCATTTCCAGTCCACTGTGCCAAACTGTTTCCTGATGTCTCACTCATACGGTGGGCCCAGGTATGCAGGGTCTCGAAGTACAAGTTCCTTAATGATTGAAGTTGATGCGTTTAATAGCTGCGAGCACAATTACTGGATGCTGGCTTAATTTGTTTACCCATTAAGTTGCTCGAATGTGAAACTCTATTTTATTTCTTTAGCTGGGATTGTTATCATTTTTTTGATGTTGGGGGAAAAGAGAAGCAGCAGGAAGACAATTAACGTTCCAGTATTTCTCCTTCCTTTACCCTGAAGCTAATTTCAATTCCAGAATAAAAGTTTGTGTTCAGAGTCAGGGTTGACAGCCTGTCAATCAGACATCTAATGTTGAACTCAGTTTCAAGCAGCGTTGTGCAGACAGGCGCTAGGGTCTATCTACAGTCTGCCCGCTTGTGCTGTCAAATGACAAGAACAATCTAGTTATTGGCCAGGTGACCTCCTGCAGCATTGCTCACGATGAGTTGGGTCAGATATTCAAATACAGAGCAGCCAAACACCCGAGAGGGTTCTAGAGAGAAATACATGGGGGGGTGGGGGCGTTGAAGAAGGTCAAACTTCTGGTGAAGGGGGCTATTGGGGAGTAGAGGAGGGAATTGGAAGGTGTGGGGAGTGGAGGAGGGGAATGGAGGGGGAAGGGGTAGAGGGGAGGGTGGGGTGGGGAGGAATGTGGAGGGGGAGGGGAGAGGAGGAAGGTGGGGGACAGAGGGGAGACGATGGGGAGCAGAGGGCGGAGGGAAGTGGGCAGTAGTGGGGAGGGGATGAGGGTGGGGAGTGAGGGGTGGGAAGCGGAGGGATGGGGCGAGCAGACGGTGGAAGGGAGTGGGAGGGTAATGGAGAAGGGAGGAGGGGGGGAGTGGATGGGGGAGGGACAATAGCTAACTGAGAAAATAGCTGCTAAATCTTTTATGGATCAACTATCGAAAAACAGGAATAAAACAGCACAGGACAGGAGATGGAGGAAATATAAGGGTGAAAAATCAGTGACAGAGAAACAAATACAGGAAAGGATTGGACATGAGGAACAGGGCACTGGAGGATGCGAGGTGAACATGAAGATCTCAGGTAGATGGAGTTAAGATACAGATCAGCCTTGATCTCATTGAATGGTGGAACAGTCTCAAGGGGCTGAATGGCCTCATCCTGTTCCTATGAGATGGATTGGCAGACACACCAACAGATGGGAGATAGAAGGATTGAGCTATGAAGGATTGAAAGATGGAGGGATAGATACACTGAGGATTTGGAGATGGAGTTATAGGCACATAGAAGGATTGATGATAGAGGGATAGAGAAACTAAAGGACTGGCAATGGATAGCCACACTGAAGCAAATATTTTCATCATGAAAATTTCTAGCAAGGATGTCCTGGGTTCTTTTGTGGTTGTATTTGGAAAAATCTTTCTGTAGCCACTGCTGAGATACAGTTCCACTCGCACCTGTTTCCTTCCATTACCTCACTCAAATGTCCGTTGATTGTATGTGAACTCCTCAGTGATTGTTAGCAGGCTATTACCGTATATTTAAACCAATCTTGTCCTCACCTGGTGTCCACACACACACTCCAGCTGTCCAGCAGGAATCACTTAATGACCAGGAGCTGGAATCTTGGTTAACTGTTTCTCCGTCCCCTAGCCCAGGATACTACAGACAGCTGTGATACTCTAATGCTGCTATGGTTGGAATCTAGGGTTGCCAATTTTCCAGGATTTCCCAGGTGTCACAAGGAATTAAAGATTAACCTCCTGGACAGTGCTACATGCAAAACCAGGGATAAAAATCATAGGGTGCTAAAAAAAAGCTTATTTCCATATTCTTTGAATGCTTTCATTTATGAATCATAAAAAATGTTGGTGATGGGAAAGAAGGCTGTTTGACTGAGAGTCAGGATCCATCCAATTGGATAATGAAGAGTCTGTTCACTTTCTGATTGGTGTGGGGCCGTGTCTTTGGTTGTGTTGGGCAACCAATGGCGAGACTGTGGGGGCAGGGTGCATGGAGGCAGGAAGACCATGTTAACAACACCTCCAGGAATATGTCCAACTGCTATATTATAAAAAGGATAGAGACAGAACAGGAGAGGGTGCAGAGAAGATTTACAAGGATAATACCAGAACTGCAGGAAAGGATGAAAAAGCTGGCTCTCCACTCATGAAAAGAGGACATGAAAATTATGTAAGGTTTTGATAAAGTAGACACACAGAGAATGTTTCCACTTGTGGGAAAGAGCAAAACTAGAAGCCATCAATATAAAATAGTCACCAAGAAATCCAATAGGGAATTCAGGAGAAACGTTTTTACCCAGAGAGTGGTGAGAATGTGGAACTCGCTACCACAGGGAGTGGTTGAGGTGAATAGTTAGATGAGGAAAGACAGAAGGAGGTTTGAGTGGTGCAAAATGCTGGCATGGACTGATTGAGCCTAGTGGCCTGTTTCTGTGCTGTATATTCTATGTAACCCTACATATGTAGTTGATAACCTCACTGAGGTCATGGATTGATAGTTGGAGGGGAGGGGGAAAATTGCGTAGGAGCACCACAAATCCATTCAAAAAGTATGCTTATAATTTTAGTACCAAAACTGACTCTCCCTCTCTGGCTGAGTAGTATATGCAACAATACATTTACTGAGTGGAGGGGCTCTGCTTATTTGTAAAGTTAAACATAACTGTACATATTGGACGAGATGCAGTGCAAAATAAAGTCATTCCCATAGCTTCTCCCACCAAGAAAGTGACTTACATAAAGCTTAAACCACTAAACAAAGTCATCTGTTTCAATTACAAAGGCAGGATTACAGAATCTATTTCTGTACTAATCTCACTCAATTTACCATGTTACAGCTCTTTGTGCGGGCAGGTTTTGAACTATTTAATTATAAACTGATTCTCTGAAGTGAATTATTTGTCAGTATTTTTTCCCAGCAATACCCCCTGCAGTTGCGGGTCTATATCAGGAGAATAGGAATCTTTCAGAAAATGACTGGAGATTTCTGCTGGTCTGTCCAATTCTTGCTCCTACAAGCAGGAAGGTGCATCACACCCAAAAGTGGCATAAAGAACACACTCACTCAGAGACACACTCACTCACACACTCACACACACAAATACACCCAGCCACACACCCAAACACTCACACAGACACACAAACACACACTCACACAGAGACACAGCCACTCAGGCAAACATTCATACAGAGACACACACACTCACGCACACTACCCATGCACACTCACTCACAAACATACCCCCCCAGACATAAAAGCACACATAAAAGCACACTCACAAATCATAATCATGGGCAAAGTCAACCATACAGACATGTATTGTCTCAGTGAATAATACCTAGGTTGCTCATGGAACTAGAGAAAAGAAAAAAAGAAAGACTTGCATTTATAAAGTGCCTTTCATGTCTTCAGGATGTCCCAAAACGATTAAAAGCCAACAAGATATTTGAGAAATGCCAGAAGATGCAGGCTCTTTCCACAGTCCCCCATACCCCAGCCTTGAAAATGCAAGTAACTGTTTCTAACAAAGCAGACTCAGACGTACGTGAAAGAATTAAGTTCAGCTCATCGACAGCATGATCACAGATAAAAGAACAAGTAATATTAGAAATTAAAATGCATGGAATTTCAAGTCTTCAGATTAACAGTCAGGTGATCAGGAGAGGCCCAAAACTGGCAACAGGATCAGGATCTTACAGCCAGCTGTGTTTAGAATTTTAAGATATTTTACTAGGAATTAGTCAATCTCCGATGGCATTGCTCATGTTAAGATAAAGCCAGGAGTGTTAAAGCAGGTAATACATGGCACCAATGCTCCGGGTTTACAGTGTTTACAGTATGTAACCTGACCACCACCGATATAGTCCAACTTCTGTAAAACAAAAGACATATCCTGAGGACAATTAAATGCGAAGTACATTCTGAGGTCAGTAAGAGGGTGATTTTTTTTTTGTAAATTGACAACTGGGCTGTGAGACCCTGGCAACTTCGTCGAGTTCAGAATTTTTAAACGTTCGTTCCCAGGATGTGGGCGTCACTGGCTAGGGCAGCATTTATTGCCCATCCCTAAGAATAACCATTATTAAACGACTTGCTTTCTTTTTAGCTCTCGACGCATTGAAAGCTGAGGTCTAAAATGTGACAGGTGCATGCCACTTATTGGGGGTTTATATTCACAAACACACACACAAGCGAATGCATTTCTCACGATAAATCAGAGATTTGTACGCATACCATCATTACGTCAGGTAACGAAAACCCCATAACTGGATTATATTAAAGCAATGAAAAAGTTGCAGCATCATTGTGTGTCAGCCATAGCTCAGTAGGTAGCACTGGTGCTTCTAGTCTGAGTCAGAAGGTTCTGAGTTTAAGTCCCTCGCCAGAGACCTGAGCTCAAAATATAGGCTGACACTCCCTGTGCACTATTGAGGGAGTTTTTATTTATTTAATGAACATGGATGTCACTGGCCAGGCCAGAATTTACTGCCCATCCCTAATAGCCCTTGAGAAGGTGGTGGTGAGATGGCTTCTTGAACTGCTGCAGTCCATCTGGTGTAGGTAAACCCACAGTGTTTTTAGGAAGGGAGTTCCAAGATTTTGACCCAGTGACACTGAAGGAACAGTGATATATTTTCAAGTCAGGATGGTGTGTGACCTGGAAGGGAACATGAAAGTGGTGGCGTTCCTGCACTATCGGAGGTGCCATCCTTCAGGTGGATGTAGAAGATTCCATGTCGCCATTTTGAAGGCAAGCAGGGGAGTTCTCCCTGGTGTCCAGGCCAATATTTACCCCTCAATTAACCTCACAAAAATATTATCTGGTCCTTGCATTGCTTTACATTGTTGCTTATGGGAGCTTGCTCTGTGTAAGCTGGCTGCCACGTTTCCTATATTACAACAGTGACTACGTTTTGAAATACTTCATTGGCTGTCACGTGTTTCGGGAGGGCCTGAGACCATAAAAGGTGACATATTAATGTAAGTTTTTTTTAGATACACAAAGACGTTGTCAGGGATGAAGAGTTACAGACATGTCGACAGACTTGAAAGACCTTTATGGACTGGACCTGATGGAGATCTTCAAGATTTTGAAGGGTCATGATAAAATAATTAGTGACTGATTGTTTCCACTGATTAGGGTAGAAATGAAAGAATCTCCATAAAAAAAAAGGATGGAAATGTCATTGTTTCGAGGGTGGTTAGAATGTTAGAATTTTCCAGTACAGAAATGTTGCTGAAGCGGGCCCAATAAATTCTTTTAAAAGAGAATTAGTTAGCTGTTGGATACAAGGAATGTGAAAGTGTTATGAGGTGCGAGTAGGGGACTGGGATTAGACAAGGCAGCTCATGGCCAAAACAGGGTGGACATATTTCTATACTAACATTCTTAAAATGAACAGTGGGGTCACTTAAGGTCAGGTTGCAGATGAGAATCCCGGTTTTATCTGATTGATAGGTCAATTTAAAAGATGAGGCAGTATGGAACCCAGATGATTTTGAGCACCAAGAAAAATGGGGACTGGTTTGATGAAAATGACAAGGAAATTCAAGATCTGCTAAAAACAAAAGGTCAGCTCATCAGGCTCAGCTGGCCAACCAAGAGAAAAGGTCAGCCTATCGTCAAGCATGCAGCACCCTTCAATGTAAACTGAGGAACATCCAAAATGACTGGTGGATCGCACTTGCGGAAAAAACTCAACTGTACGCTGATACTGGCGATATAAGAAGTTTCTATGAAGCACTAGAATCTGTCTATGGACCAGCATATCAAACCCAAAACCCCCTGAGGAGCGCCGATGGCAAGACAAGGAGTCAGTCCTGGATCGCTGGTCGGAGCACTTTGAAACTCTCTTCAGCGCCAAGTGCACGGTGCCTGATACTGCCATCAATCGCATCCAACAGCCTATCAAAGAAGAACTGGATGAGAGCCCAACTCTGGAGGAAACTGTGACCGCCATCAACCAGATGAAGAGCAACAAAGCCCCCGGAGCCAATGGAATTCCACCCGAAGCTTTGAAGCATGGTGGCCCTGCCGTATACACCAAGCTCCATGAGTTTTCATGGCCTGCTGGGAACAGGACAGGATTCCACAGGATCTTCGTGATGCCGTTATCATCACCTTGTACACAAACAAAGGAGAAAAATCAGACTGCTCCAATTACTGTGGGATCACCCTCCTTTCTATTGTTAGGAAGATCCTGGCTAGAATACTTCTGAACAGGCTTGTGCCTACCATTGCAGAAGGAAACCTCCCAGAGAGCCAGTATGGTTTCAGATCAAGCAGAGACAACACAGACATGGTATTTGTACTCAATTACAAGAAAAGTGTTGTGAGCAAAACAAAGGCCTGTACATCACTTTCGTAGACCTCACCAAGGCATTTGAGACAGTGAGCAGAGATGGACTTTGGAAAATTCTTTAAAAACTTGGATGTCCACCCAGGTTCCTGGTCATGGTGAAGCAGATTCATGAAAATCATACAGACAAGTCAAGCAAAACAGCGACCTCTCAAATCCCTTCCGTATCTCCAATGGTGTGAAGCAGGGATGTGTGCTAGCCCCGAACCTATTCACCATCTTTTTCAGCATGATGCTGCAGCAGGCAACGGATGACCTTAAGGAGAACGTTTATGTTCGCTTCCAGACTGAGGGAGGCCTTTTCAACCTCAGGCGTCTTCAGGCTCACACAAAGACACAAGAAAAACTCGTCCGTGAACTTCTTTTCGCCGATGACTGTGCACTCCTGGCCCACAGTCAGTCAGACCTGCAACATATAACAACACAATTTTCGAGGCGGCACAACTCTTCGGACTAAAAATCAGTTTAAAGAAAACTGAAGTCCTGCATCAGCCTGCACCCCAAGAAGAATGTAGACCACCAAGCATTGCCTTCGAGGGAACCGAGCTGAATGCCATCAAGCAATTTACTTATTTGGGGAGCATCATCTCGTTTGGTGCCATCATAGACAAGGAAGTGGACAATAGGCTCTCAAAAACAAACAGTACATTTGGCAGACTTTACCAGCATGTGTGGAGCAACAACAGCCTCAGAGCACAGACCAAACTCAAAGTGCACAAAGCCATAGTCCTCACCACCCTTCTGTATGGCGCCAAGACATGGGTCCTATACCACAGTCATGTACGCCTTCTAGAGCGCTTCCATCAGCACTGCCTCCACAGCATCCTCAAGATCCACTGGCAGGACCACATCACAAACAGTGAAGTCCTGGAAACGGCCAACATCACCAGCATCGAGGCCATCCTCCTGCAAAGCCAAATGCATTGGGCAGGTCACATTGCCCAGATGGACGACAGTCGCCTGCCCAAGATCTTGTTGTATGGAGAGCTGACCACTGGTAAAAGGAACAGAGGGGCTCCATGCAAACGTTTCAAGGACTCCCTGAAGAAGTCCCTCTCTGTGTGCCACATCGACCATCGCCAGTGGGAAGCGCAGGCCATAGATTGTGATGCCTGGAGATGCTACATCAGGAGGGCTACAGACACCTTTGAGACTGAGCGAAGAACCAGCATGAAAGAGAAAAGGAGGAGAAGGATAGATCCAATTGCCCCCAGCAGTGACCACACTTTCACTTGTAACCGCTGTGGAAGAATCTGCCGGTCACGGATAGGCCTGACTAGCCACCAGCGGGCCTGCAACTGATGACTACAACCTTCCCAAAATCTTCATCCATGAAGAAATGCCAGGAAAGAGGTCAGTTTAAAAGAAGAGGCAGTATAGAACCCAGATGATTTTGGAGAGAGCATTTTATAACTGTTTTGCACAGGTGGAGCTGTTGGTAAAAAGTCCAAATGATCCGAATGATTGCAAGAATCATTGTTTATTTCTTTTTTTGAAATCTTCCTATACCTACACCTGACTTGGAGCTGTTCAAATATTTTTAGTTTGTTTCATTTTACTCAGCCCAAAGTCTGAGACGATCAGGCTAGAGGTCCAAAGCTGGAAGTCAATCACATGGAAAAATGATCCAATCAGGTGTGGCAGAACAAATTTGCCGCTGATTAATTATTACAGGAAGTGTATAAATGGCATGTACTACATGCAAGACTTTTGCTATATTAGTTAGATAAATAGATCGGTAGGTAGGTGCTAGATGATGTAAAGGGAAATGATGGATGAGGATAGAAGGGTAGCTGGAAGGAAGAGAGAGATAGAGATAAATAGATAAACAGATAAATAAAGTCTATCCACCCAGGGTAGAGTTACCTTCTGATGCAAAGGGATTAAAGCCCATTTCACTGTTACTCACTAACTTTCTGTTGAAGACCAAAGTCCCAACTCTGAACCAATGTAACTATTTGTCAAGTGGAGTTTGAGCAATTCCTCACAGGGGAGAGAAAGCGGGTAGAGGAATTTTTCTTCTCTTAATAATGTCCTTGAACTTGTTGTAAGGTGGGGTTGCCCGATCTCCTTCTAATCTATGTCCATAACACTTTTATCTGTGTTTGAACAACTCACTTGTTCTTTGTCTCCTGCTGACCTCCACTGAACACCCTGATGTCTTCCCTAATGGCTTTACTCCTCCCTTGCACCATCTTCAATCACTCCTCCTGTACTGAGTGATTCCACAACCTCAGTAATCTCCTACTTCCCCAGACCCTCCAGCCATTGTGCCAAGAGCTGATGGGTCGCAGTTGCTTAAAAGCTGTCCATCTCAATCACCTCCCCATTCTGACAAAAGGCAATTGACCTCAAACGTTAACTCTGTTTCTCTCTGCTGAACTGTTTTTTTTAAAAGAGATATTTAGATGAGCACTTGAAATGCCATAGCATACAAGGCTATGGGCCACGTGCTGGAAAATGGGATTAGAATAGACAGGTGCTTGATGGCCAGCACAGACACGTTGGGCCGAAGGGCCTGTTTCTGTGTTGTATGACTCTATGACTCTCCACCGATGCTTCCTGACCTGCAGAGTATTTCCAGCATTTTCTGTTTTCACATCAAATAGGGTGATCGGCACCTACTACAGGTGTTTAATCGGAATTGGTTTAGCTGGGAAGAGGTAGCAAGGCATCAGTGTAGAGTAAGACAAAAATCAACGAAGCAAAAGATTCTGTAGCCTGGACAAACTAGTATCATTTTTTCTTGAGTGTGAGTTGGGAGTGTTGGGAAATTATTTTCCTCCCCACTTTGTTAACCTGTATTGCCTCTTATGTAAAACTCACTCTCCCTGCTCTGCTGTGGTTCTCTGCACCATGGCACTCCATCAGTTTCCATTGAAGTGTCTCCCAATTGCATCCCTAAAAGGGTGAATTTCCTCAGGGGTTCTCTTGTTCTGCCGCCAGAGCTTCAACAGAAACCCCATAGGTTGTGGCATCAGAGTGGGAAGATCCCAAGGGAAATGCACCCCAATACATTGCATTACTTTAACAGGCAGTGACTTGTTGCTCGGGGAACTGCAACTGCAATTTTATACATAGCAAGATCCCTCAAACTGCAATGAGGTAAATGACCCATAGATCTGTTTTTGGTGGTTTTGGTTGCTGAAGGATCCTGGGGAATTTCCTACTCTTTTGATAGCGACATGGCATTATGAAAGTCCATTCAGTTCACCAGGCCAGACAAATGGACAATTCTACTTAAAATCTCCTCTGGAGGACAATACCCTCAACAAAGCAGTACCACATCGGTCTGAGCATTAGAGTGGCAGCTTGGTGCAGTATTTAAAGCAACCACCAGGCACTGCAGTATTCATTGCTCAAGTGAAAGTTGAAACTGCCTTTAAAAGATTAGCGAGTCTCCTGCTGGTTAATGGTGATATTTAAGCAGTAGCTGGGCTGCTGACACCTCATTGTATTTATCATTCAGTGTGGCTATTTGTAGGTTTGAAAATGCGTCACTCTGCATTGCTAAGTTGATCGTATCTCTCCCTTTGAATTGGTTTTCAGTGATGGTCCCACAGTAGGATTCAAAACAATACAAGAATGGGAAAAGGGTTTCATTTTGACCATTCCTGACTTCAGAATCATCAGGAGCGCAAACTTAACGATTTCTTTCCTCAAATCTCACACTTCACTAAATGTCACTCACAGTGGTTTATTACAAACATGGCTAATCACAGTCAGTAACTGAATCCAGGACAACTCACTGGCCTGCACCTCCACCTCTACAAACACAGACATGCATAGACAGGCATAGTTTAGTAGGTATTTCAGCAGAGGCCCACTAATACAGAGTGGGGGCAACAGAGATTCCTTTCAGAACTCATTAAAAATTAAGAAGGAAAGCTTTATTTGGTACTGAGGGAGTGCTAAACTGTCGGAGGGGCTGTATATCGGATGAGACGTTAAACCGAGAACATGTCTACCCAGGTGGACGTTAAAAGATTCCATGGCACTATTTCAAAGAAGAGCAGGGAAATACTCATTGTCTAACATTTATCCCTCAACCAACATCACTAAAAAACAGTTTATCTGGACATTTATCGCATTGGTGTTTGTGGGATCTTGCTGTGCGCATATTGGCTGCCACGTTTCCCACTTTACAATAGTGACTACACTTTAAAAAGTACTTCACTGGCTGGAAAGCACTCTAGGATGTCCTGGAGTTGTGAAAGACATTATATAAATGCAACTTCTTCCTTTATTCAAATTGCATATTTCAAGCAATCGCAAGTAATGACACTATATGGTATCACTATATTTAGCCATGGTTTAAGTCCAGTCTCAGCCCTGTTGTTCTAAGTTTATAGAGCAGGTGGCCCATCCTACTGGTACAATTAAGTGCCAAGAACTTGTCCTTGTGGATGTTAATAGTTCCATGGGATACTTCGACAAGGGATCATAAGAAATGTTTTATAACCTGGCTGAGAAGCTATTCTAAATTTTAAAAGAATAATAAATTCCTGCTTAAGCATTGGAAAAGGAAATAGGAAGAGGCCAGATTAAATTGGCATCCTCATTCAGAGAAACTAAGGGATGGTGTATAAAAATGGAAAATGTCAAATAATGCATTTTCGGAGGTAACTTGAGTTTTGGGACAGTGTAAAGGGAGCTTTGCTCTAAAGGCCAGTTCAGGTCTGCAAATGAAACCCAACCTGAGCCCGACAGAACCACATCTGACCCGAGCCCGACCTGGCCCAAGTCCTTTCATTTTTTCCCGCGCCCAACCCAACCACCGGAATGTTCAGTTAACCTAGCTTCCGTTTTTCACTTTTTAAGTTTGTGCAGATAAGCAACAAAAACTGTAACTGGACTTGAAAGGTTGTTTGAAAAGTACATTAAGATTGGAGCAACGTACCGGAGGTGGTGATAGAGTGTGACTGACCTGGCCTGAACCCGAATGCCGGACCCGGAAGAGCGACCCGACTCATCCCATACCTGACACACATCGTCGGGTCCCGTCAGGTTCAGGTAGGGTAGCTATGCTCTACTTTGCTCTGTAGCTAACCCCATTATTTTTAATATAACAGATATCCAGGAGTGAGTTACAGACTGGAATCTAATCGTGGGTTTCGCGGGGGTTGATATATAGAATAACAGATACCCGGGAGTGAGTTACAGACTGGAATATAGTTGAGTGATTTGGGAGTGTTTGATGGGGACAGTGTAGAGGGAGCTTTACTCTGTATCTAGCCCCCGTTTTTTTTCCTTTCTTTTTTTTCTATCGAGGGGGCCTTTATTCCTCAGGCCCCCTTTATGTACATATTTACAGTTTTAAAATAACTTTATTAAAACCAGATAAATAAACAAAAAACTCAAATTAAAATGACATTCTCGGCGTCGACAATGCACTCCAGTCCTTGCGGTGCCCACCGGTCATGGAAGGCCTCAAGTGTACCGGCGGACACCGCATGCTCCTTCTCCAGGGACACCTGGGCGCGAACGTAACCGCGGAAGAGGGGCAGGCAATCAGGGAGGACGGACCCCCCGACGGCCCGCAACCTGGACCTGTGAATTGCCACCTTGGCCAGGCCCAGGAGCAGACCGACGAGGAGAAGTATCTAACCCCCGTGCTGTACCTGTCCTGGGAGTGTTTGATGGGGACACTGTAGAGGGAGTTTTACTCTGTATCTAACCCCGTTTTTTTTTCTTTTGCAGGAAGGCAGCCATATTGCAACATTGAAGTGAGCAACTCTCCTCCTGCGAGAGGATTGGTTGCCTCCCCCTCATCCGATCCCGGTTAAAACAAGAAGTGGGCGGGTATAATTCCTGTTGCAGATTGTTTGCATTTTAACCTCTGAAATGACTCCAACTCATCCGTTTGTTCAAATTAAAATTCAGCCTGCGGAATCATAGAATCCCAGGGACATGGAAGCATGGAATGACACATGGGACAGTGTAAAGGGAGCTTTACTCTGTATCTAATCCCGTTTTTTTTTCTTTTTCTGTACCATTCCTGGTAGTATTTGATTGGGACAGTGTAGAGGGAGCTTTACTCTGTATCTAACCCCCGTTTTTTTTTAAGGTGACCTTTATACCCCAGGCCCCTTTTATATATTTTTTATGTCGAGGGGGCCTTTATTCCTCAGGCCCCCTTTATATACACACTTATATTTTTAAAATAACTTTATTAAAACCAGATAAATAAACAAAAAACTCAAATTAAAATGCCGTTCTCGGCGTCGACGATGCACTCCAGTCCCTGCGGTGCCCACCGGTCGCGGAAGGCCTCAAGCGTACCGGCGGACACCGCATGCTCCTTTTCCAGAGACACCCGGGCGCGAACGTAACCGCGGAAGAGGGGCAGGCAATCAGGGAGGACGGACCCCCCGACGGCCCGCAACCTGGACCTGTGAATTGCCACCTTGGCCAGGCCCAGGAGCAGACCGACGAGGAGATCCTCCTCCCGGCCCAAGCCCCTCCGCACCGGGTGCCCAAAGATCAGGAGCGTGGGACTGAAGTGCTGCCAGAATTTGAGGAGCAGCCCCTTCAGATACTCAAATAGGGGCTGCAACCTCGCACACTCCGTATAAATGTGGAACACGGACTCGTCCAGGCCGCAGAAAGTACAGGTGGCCTGGGAGTCCGTGAACCTACTTAAAAGCCTATTGCACGGGACTGCTCTGTGCAGCACCCTCCACCCCAGGTCCCCGATGTAAAGGGGGAAGACTCCCGCATAGAGAGACCTCCATCGGGGTTTCCCCTCGCCGCCAGATGGCAACGCGGACCGCCAGGACGTGTCCGGCCGGCTGACGAGGGCGAGGAAGTGGAGAGTGTGCAGGAGCAGCCCGTACAGGAAACCCCTCCGCGCCGATTGGAATGGCACGGAGGGCATTTCCGAGAGGCGGCTCGGGTTGTGCGGGACCGGCTCCCGAGGAGGGTTTCGGGGCCTGGGTCCGATGAGCAGTTCCGGCCGAGCGGGGGTCAGCTCGGCCGGGATCGCTCCGCACTCCCGAGCCCCCTCGCCACCCGCAGTGAGGGGCGTCCCGGGGGTTTCGGCTACTCCTCCGCCCGCCGGACCGTCCCCGGAGTCGGCCGCCCTGACAGCCGAGGCGCTCACCTCCGCCGGCGGGGGAGCGCCCTGACTGGAGGCGACCATGTTCCAGACTCGGAAAAGATCCCGGTAAAAGACAGGCAACTCCCTCAGAGAGGCGCGGCTAACGGACTCCACCGGGAGCTGCGTGTCGTCTTGAAGGCAGTGACACTGGCGGAAAAAATACGTCGCCAGCGCACACCATCTGGGAGGACGCTCGACATACAGGTATCTCTGCAGGGTCCGAAGGCGGAGAGTCGCAGCCTGGGTGCGGACGCACACCAGCGACTGACCGCCCTCCTCGATCGGGAGACTCAGGACCGCGGCAGAGACCCAGTGTTTCTTCTTGCCCCAGAAGAAATCGACGAGTTTCTTCTGGATCTTGGTGGCAAATACAGGGGGCGGGGCCAAAGTGACCAACCGGTACCACAGCATGGAGGCCACCAGTTGGTTTATGACCAACGCTCGGCCCCTGTAGGAAAGCACTCGGAGCAGTCCTGTCCAGCGCCCCAGCCGAGCGGTGACTTTCGCCTCCAACTCCTGCCAGTTTGCTGGCCAGGCTTCCTCAGCAGGGCTAAGGTGGACTCCCAGATAGAGGAGGTGCGTGATGCTCCACGCAAAAGGTGTCATCTCCTCCGGCAGGGAGTCCACCCGCCACTGACCAACCAGGAGTCCGGAACATTTCTCCCAATTGATCCACGCGGAGGACGCGGCAGAAAAGGTCTGCTGGCAGTCGCGCATCCTCCGCAAGTCAACGGGATCTGTGATTGCGAGGAGCACGTCGTCGGCGTAAGCCGAGAGGACGACCCGCATGGCCGGCTCGCGCAGAGCCAATCCCGTCAACCTCCTGCGAAGCAGGCACAGGAAGGGCTTCACGCAGATGGTATACAATTGGCCAGACATGGGGCACCCCTGACGCACTCCTCTCCCAAATCGAAGGGGCGCTGTCAAGGACCCGTTAACTTTGACTAGACACTCTGCGGCGGCGTATAAAAGTCGGACCCGGGCCACGAAATGCGGCCCGAGTCCGAAAGCGCGCAGAGTCCCGAAAAGGTAATCGTGATCCACCCTGTGGAACGCCTTCTCCTGATCGAGGGAGAGAAAGGCGACCGACTGACCAGTCCTCTGGGAAAGATGGATCAGGTCCCGGACCAGGTGGATGTTGTCCTGGATGGACCGGCCCGGGACCGTGTAGGACTGGTCGGGGTGGATCATGTGGGCCAGCACGGAGCCCAGGCGGGTAGACATAGCCCGGGCAAAGATCTTATAATCCGTGCTGAGGAGGGAGACTGGACGCCAGTTTTTAAGCAGGCGGAGATCGCCCCTCTTCGGCAGCAGGACGACGACCGCCCTGCGCCACGAGAGGGGCATCTCCCCGGTCGCCAGGCTTTCCCCCAGGACCCGCGCGTAATCGTCCCCCAGGACATCCCAGAACGCCCTGAGGAACTCCACGTTCAACCCATCCAGCCCTGGGGATTTGCCCCTCGAGAGCTGGTGGAGGGCGCCAGTCAGCTCCGCCAACGTGAGCGGAGCCTCCAATCCTTCGGCGTCCTCCGGGCTGACCTGCGGCAGGTCCTCCCACAAAACTCTGCGCGCATCCTCGCTGGACGGATCCGGAGAGAACAACGCACTGTAATACGTCCGGACCAGGAGGCCCATTCCCTCCGGATCCGTGATGGAGGATCCGTCGTCGGCCAGCAGCTCGACGAGCTGCTTACGGACCCCCCTCCATTTTTCCAGCGAGTAGAAGAAGGGTGAGGCGCGGTCCAAATCTTCCAGGATCTGGATCCGCGACCTCACGTACGCGCCTCGGGACCCTATGAGCTGCAGGTCTCTCAGAGCGCCCTTCTTCTCTTTGTACACCTGCCACAGGGCCGGGTCCATGACGGCATGACCGAGGCGGGACTCCAAGTCGAGCACCTCCCTCTCAAGGCGCCCGATCTCGGCTTCCTGCCTCTTGGCCGACCCCTTCGCGTACTCCTGACAGAAGACGCGGATGTGAGTCTTGCCCACATCCCACCAAAGCCTCAAGGAGGGGAAGCCCCCCTGCTTCCTTCTCCAGTCGGTCCAGAATCGACAGAACGAGTCCCGAAATCGCACGTCCTCCAGCAGCCGGTTGTTAAAGTGCCAGTACGCGGACCCCGCCCGCGTGCGGAGCGGAGTGAACTCCGCCCACACCAGGTGGTGGTCCGAGCACGGCACCAGCCGCATGGAGGCCGCCGAGACGCGGGAGACGTACGCCTGCGAAATGTAGAGGCGGTCGATTCGTGACCCCCCTCCTCCAGACCTCCACGTGAAGGCGCTGGAGTCGGGATGGAGATTCCGCCAGATGTCCACCAAGTTAAGGGAGCTGATCAGTCCCCTCAACTTCTCCACCGACGCTTGGCCGCGCTGGGGACCGGAGCGATCCCCCACCTCGAGGGTGCAGTTAAAATCCCCCCCGAGGATGATGCACTCGCCGCTATCGATGGAGCTCAAGAGAGCGGACACTTCGTCAAAGAAGCGCGCTTGCAACGCGCCGGGCCTGGGCGCGTACACGTTCACAAAGTGGAGCGGCACGCTACCCAGGCGAACGGCGAGGTGGAGCAAGCGTCCCGGCACTAGCTCCTTGACTCCCAAGATCTCCGGCTGAAAAGTCGGGGCCAACAAGATAGCCACCCCACTAGAAATAGGGGTGAGGTGACTCATGTAGACCCCACCCTGCCACTCCAGGAGCCAGGTGGCTTCGTCTCCCGGAACGGTGTGGGTTTCCTGCAGAAAGCTCACCGCATATCTCCCTTCCCTAAGGACTGAGAGATTGTGAAATCTGCGGTGAGCCCCTCTGCTGCCGTTGATGTTGAGGCTGGCATTGGTTATCTTCATGTCAAAGGTACTTAAAACCCGTCACAAACACCTCACTGTGAGGAGGGAGTGGAAGTGCACCTGGCCCTCCACTCCCCCAGCAACCCATTGAGGAACACATTAAAACGGCGCCTCTCAACCAGTTTCACGTCCGCGCGCTTGCCCGCTTTCTTCAGGGCGGCACGGACGGACTGGATGATCAGCGCCAGATTCGACCAACGGTCGAGGGCCAGCTGAACTTTATTGCGGCAACCCCTGCAAGCCGCGAGGAAATCCCGGAGTTCCGCCGTGGGGATGAGAGGAGATTCGGTGGGAGGCACGAGGGACTCCACCACCTCACTGGCGATGGAATCAAGGTCATCCTCCGTGCCCAACACCGAATCCCCATCCTCCTCCGGGTCATCACCGCCAGTGGCCGACACATCCACCACACACTGTGGGGCGGACGTCCCGGCCGCGCCAGCTGGTCCTGCCTCCGTCATGATCCCACCCCCAGGATCGATGGCGGAGGAGTCCTCTCTGGGTTCTGTTATGAAACTGGAGCCTGTGGGTGCCAGCAGTTCAGGACCCCCCTCCACCTCCATCCCCAGGCCAATGAGTGGTCCAGGGGAGACAGAAGTTCCCGACTCCGGAAATCCAGCCGGAGCCGAGACCAGAGGCGGAGAGAGGAGGCCATCTCCCGCTCCGCCAGCACCCACAGGTCCAGCAGATGGGGCAGCATTCTCAGTTATAACCGGGTCAGGTGTCTCCTGGTTGCTGGTGGACTCCGGCTGGGAGGGCTGACCCACTGGGGCGTCGCCCTCCCCTCCACTCAGGGCACGCGACCCAGTAGCAGTGGCAGAATGGGCAGCATCCTCAGGCTCCCCCACCACAAGCAGGGCCCCACTTACTCCTTCAGGAGGGGCCTCATGTACCGGGGCCTTCCCGTCCCCTCCATCCTGAGGAATAGAGAGCTCCTGCCCGGACTTTGTAGCCTTGGTGGTGGCGGTAGGGGAAACCTGGGGACCCGAAACAGGAGACAGCTCCCCTCCAACAGATGGGCCCTGCGCCTCAGGGCCCCTCGTTACCTCTATGGAGGGGTGCCTTCTCCTCTTTTTCCCACTAGGGCGCAGAGGCTCAGAGACCTCCATGTCATCAGAGGCCTCCGCCTCCGCACCCTCCTTTTTAGTCACCCTGGGCCTGAGCCCAGCCCTGGGACAGGTGGATTCCATGAGAACGGGCTTTGGGCTGAGCTCAGGCTCGGGTTGTTTCAATGTGACCAGGGGACGCGCCTCTTGATGTTTCTTTTGCCTCCGCGTCTTCCTTCCACTTGGACGGGCACTCCCCTCCCCGCTGGAGGCTGTGAAAACCACAGCCTCCGGAACCGACTGAGCGATGTCTGTTGGATGTGTGGGAGGAGTGGGAGGAGGTGCTGTGGAACCACCCTGGGCCGCCGAGGTGGAGCTGGTGGCCGGGAGGTTGGGGCAGTTCTTATGAACATGCCCCACCCCCTTGCAGACGTGTCACCGCGCCCCGTCCGAGGTCCAAAAGACGCGGTAGGCCGTCCCCTGGAACTCCACATTAAATTGGCCTTTCGAGTCCTCCTCCCGCGCCAGCTGCATAAATAACTGGCGGTGGAAGGAGTAGACATGTTGGAGGCTGTGTTCCCGAAGACCAAGCCGGACTGGGGTGATCCCCGACCTCACCTCCCCCATGTAGTGCAGGTGGGGAAGGAGGAGCTCACTGGGAATAAAGGGCGGGACGTTTGATAACATTAACCGCTGTGCAGTGGCCCCTAGAGGGTCCACCGGCAGGAAAGTCCCACCCACAGTGAGCCCTTTATTCAGGGCCAGGGACAAGGCCCGCTCGGTCTTCAGGAAGAACACAGCCTTCCCGTACATTTTTGAGGCTGCCACAATGGCCGAGGGGCCGACAACCTCAGCCATTGCCTTTACACAGGCCTCTATAGACATATTGGGGTGGGGATAGCTCTTTACACCAGGGCTCGAAGTAATTAATTTAAAAGGTGACGGGATTACACGGGCGGCCACAGAGGCTACAGCCGCATAGGTATGAGAAGGCCCCGCCACCGGTGATGATGGGCTTGCCATGGCTCAAGAGCCAAACCCACCCCCAAATTATAGGCAAGCAAACAAACAAACAAACAAGCAAAGAAACCAACTAGGAGGTTTGGGGAGAGGCTGAGGGTATACAGGAAAGGGGAAAGACAGGCTGCAAGCGATGACTTTGCTTTTTTTACTCCTTAAAGGGTGGTACTCAGAGCACTGTAAACACTCCTGGTCTTCTGGTCTTCCGGTCTTCTGGTTGTGGGAGGGGTCTTCACCTGGGTCAGCTGAAAGCTGCCCAGGCTCTAGTTCGATCCTTATGTCTCTATAGCCAGGCAGCTTCAGCTGACCCAGGCTGGGCAATTCGGGTGGGGAGGGAGCTTCCTTGTGTATCAAGTGCGATTGCACAGCTCCCTATAGAATTGTACAGCCCCCATCCCTTGTTGTTCCAGCCTCTTCCACCTCCCACAACAGTCCAAATGAAATGAACGTTTGGTGCTCGACACCCACCTCGAAATACAGCCTTTTTGTCAAAGTCTTTCCTCCTCTGCAGCAAAAGCTGTTCAGAGTTTTGCAGTCTGTCCTCAACACTCCCTCTCCAGCAGCACCTCCAGCAACTGACTGCAGCACTGTCAGCTGCACCTCATTGATGCACTCTGGAGTCCCAATTAGGAAGCAGCCAACCCCAGTGCTGTACCTGTCCTGGGAGTGTTGATGGGGACGGTGTAGAGGGAGCTTTACTCTGTATCTAATCCCCGTTTTTTTTTTTTTCTTTTTTTTTTCTTTTCTAACCCCCGTACTGTACCTGTCCTGGGAGTGTTTAATGGGACAGTGTAGAGGGAGCTTTACTCTGTATCTAACCCCGTTTTTTTCTTTTTTTTTTCTTTTTCTAACCCCCGTGCTGTACCTGTCCTGGGAGTGTTTGATGGGGACAGTGTAGAAGGAGCTTTACTCTCTATCTAACCCTGTTTTTTTTCTTTCCAGGAGTTTTTGACGGGACACTGTAGAGGGAGCTTTACTCTGTATCTAACCCCGTTTTTTTTTTTTCTTCTCTTTTTTTTCCCCTTTTATATTTTTCACATCGAGGGGGCCTTTATTCCTCAGGCCCCCTTTATATACATATTTACAATTTTAAAATAACTTTATTAAAACCAGATCAATAAACAAAAAACTCAAATTAAAATGCCATCCTCGGCGTCAACGATGCACTCCAGTCCCTGCGGTGCCCACCGGTCGTGGAAGGCCTCAAGCGTACCGGCGGACACCGCATGCTCCTTCTCCAGGGACACCTGGGCGCGAACGTAACCGCGGAAGAGGGGCAGGCAATCGGGGAGGGACGGACCCCCCGACGGCCCGCAACCTGGACCTGTGAATTGCCACCTTGGCCAGGCCCAGGAGCAGACCGACGAGGAGATCCTCCTCCCGGCCCAAACCCCTCCGCACCAGGTGCCCAAAGATCAGGAGCGTGGGACTGAAGTGTAGCCAGAATTTGAGGAGCAGCCCCTTCAGATACTCAAATAGGGGCTGCAACCTCGCACACTCCGTATAAACGTGGAACACGGACTCGTCCAGGCCGCAGAAAGTAGAGGCGGCCTGGGAGTCCGTGAACCTACTGCCGTGCTGTACCTGTCCTGGGAGTGTTTGATGGGGGACCGTGTAGGGGGAGCTGTTCTCTCTATCTATCCCCATTTTTTTTTTTCTTTTTTTTTCTTTTTTTTTCTTTTTTTGTTCTTTTTTTGTAGAGGGAACTTTACTCTGTATCTAACCCCGTGCTGTACTTGCTGTAGTCATGCTTAATGCTTACACCAATCTCTACTCCCCCTAATGAAATCCCCTGAAAACTCAAAATAAAATCCACTTTTTGTCTCAATTCAAAAACAATTGCATAATTGGAAATGAGAATTTATCTGAACTCTGTTAACGAAAATGCCCCCTTGACAGGAAACGTAAGGTACAGATAATGAGCTTTTATATTAAGACTACACCATGAGACGTTGTGAGATATAAGACTGTATCGTAAAAACATTTGAACATACGAATTAGGAGCAGGAGTAGTAACATCATTGTAACATTTTTATAGAATACCATGTATATGTCAATCCTTAAAAGATGAAGCTTTGGAGATGGCCTTCAACCTTCTATCGTTTATGATGTCCTCGGTTGTATCCATGGGGGATGCACACCAACCACAGCTGGTGCAGAGACAGATGTGTGTACAGCCGATTGCTGTCAGCACCCCAGTGTGCGCACACACACAAGCTTAGGGATCGGAGCTGGGGCGGGGTGTGAACAGCCAGATGTAATCATTTCCCTAAGTTGAATATGAGCCTTCAAGCTGGGCTACAGCCAGCCCAGACACCCCTGACTTGCCCCTTCTTGCAAAGAGAGTATTCCCAAAAGCAGAAAGCTTTCTCTCTCTCTCTCTCTCTCTGGATTGCAAATGTGCACAGTGCTGGCTCGAGTCCACACTGCACAAAGAGCTGGAATTTCTAACTCTCTGCTTGTAATCTCCTGTGTCAGTTCTTGTTAACGTTTCAGCGTGAAAGCTGAAGGAGTAAAGAGGTGCTGGAACCGTAGAACCATGATCAGAATTCCTATGCGACTGCAGGACTCTGTGAATAGCATCAGAATCGACACACAGACCACTGTCGCCAAGAGAAAAAACAAAATCTCATATATAATAAGTCAGAATCTCCAACACTAGGTTGGGGAACTCACAGCAAATAAGCAACATTAGCATTTTTTCACTTGAGGTTGTGCTCACTGATCCATCTAGGTTGAATTTGTGAAAAAAGATTAAAGGGCTGGAAAATGAATTGGAGTGGGTCAGAGATTCACAAAATGGCTGCTTGACTAGCTGCAGATTCTATACATTCATACTTGGGATTCAAAGACTCTCTTAAATATATGCAAATCACCTCAAGTTTGGCCTTGGACTTCATACGGATATTGTTATAAAATTTATAGAGGAGCATTTAGCAAAATAAAAGCTCTCGTTTAGAATTTTCTCCATTTTATACTTTTTTTTGCTCCACTTTAGATGCCTTCCCCCAAACCCACTTCATCTCCTCCAACCCTTCGTCCGTGCTCTGTATCATTCCCTGATGGGAAAGCGAAACAGTCTGTCCCTCGGCCACTGCTGTTCTTTAACAGGTTATTAGGAGACACATGAGAGCCACATGGCTTTGCTTGACTCTTCCTTCCTCTGGTCAAAGATCCCTCATGCACTCATCGCCTATCCCAGATACTCCAGTGACGTTCAGGAGGGGACTTTGAGGTGGCATTTTCAGCATTACAAATGGAAAAGCTGCTGTTGATTCACATCAAATTGTTCACAATGAAGGATTGAAATCCCAGGGGACAAACATTAAAAAATAAGGGAAGTTAAGAGCGAGGGGAGAACTCCTCAAAGAGTCAGCACAGGCCTGATAGGCTGAATGGACTCCTGCTTTGCTGTTTCATTCTATGATTCTTTCAGATTTGATGAGTAATGGAAGAAGCTGCTCAGGAAGGTCAGTGAAGTAAATTATATTGATGGGTTCAAGTGATAATTAGATGTGTTTGCCAAGGTTGCCAACTGTGAGCCAGATTATCTCCTGATAATCTGCTGCAGAAGGTTTCATCAAATGGCTTCCTGTGTCCAACCACCCACCTCGACCCCTGTTCCTAGCATTGGTTGTCTGACACATCACACTATGTGGTAAATGTCAATAATGGTGGCTATAATACCCACAATCCTTCGCACTCCAGAAACATCTCTATCCATTGCATAGGTTTATCTGTTACAGCGCTCACATGCGGCAGGGCCACAATGCATCCTGGGTGCATTGCAGATGAGCTGTTGTGTTATGAATCCAGCTCGAAGGACTTCTTTCCCAGGTTGCTTGCAGATGTTTCCGAGAGATTAATTGATAATTCCAAGAGACACCAGAGTGGGTTGGCAGTGTCTGTGCAGGGATGGGATGAAATGTTGGGGGTGTGATTATTCAAATAGGGAGATATTGATTGCGCCTAATGGGAAAGAAGATCACACCACTTTACTCAACCAACAACATGTGCCACTTGGCTATCCAGATCAGGAGATAATCTGGCTCACAGCAATTCCTTTGTTTTTTTCCCCTTGCTATTTACACCATGCACCATTGAATCTGATAGATTGATCTGAAGTATTATGACTTGGGCTGATTCACATTGCAATGCACAATACTTTTCTATTATGTACAAAGCTTTTGTTGCTCAAAGGCTAGTGGGTGTCTATGGCTGGCACCAACCGCTCAAGGGAGGCGATGCCTTTTGTACAATTGAGTTTGTTTCATTCTTCATTGTTACTTTTCCAAATTTTCTCCTTTCCTCTCCCGAAGGCATCAACTTGTTCTGAGCTAAAGGTGTCACCAGCACCTCAGCCAAGTGCCTGTATTTCATGTGTGGACCTCAGGAGATTGTTGATGTGGTCACAGCAGATCTAACCCTCGGCATCCATGAATTCACATTCCATGGGAATCAGGAGGAAGCACCTTGCCTGGCTTTGCCTCTCCCATGTCCAGAAAGACTAAGATCAATTATGGTGTGCCATTCAGTTCCGGCTGAACAACAGAATTTAATGCAGACCATGGAACGTAACTTGGACTCACATAGAATTTACCAGAATCAATCCATTTGGTCCAACTGGTCTCTCCACATGAGCCTCCTCCAATCCCTGCTTCATCGACCCCTGGTCTCCATGACTCAGTGACACTCCATAGAATACAAAGTAGGAAATTTAATTTCAAACTGATATCTTCTTTTTCATTTAAACTAGCAAACGGAGGAATATATTGCTCACTGTGAGGCAATTAACCAAATTCTGTCTCTCCTCCACTGTGGACACTGCAGTTGTGGGGGGTAGGGTGGGTGTGGGGCTAAGGGGATGGAGTCTACATATACTCTTGCCAGACTCAGCACAAATATATGGATAATGGATAATACATCTAAGTCATTACTAAAATAAAAGGCCTGGAATTTCCTGGAGACATACATCGAAACAATAGCATTAGAGACCGAGTTTCCTCAATCTATCATGCTGATTTAGCGAAAGTTCAATTGGGACCCTCTGCCGCTCAATGACATTTCTTCACAACATTGCAAATGCCTGTACATCAGTCCTGAATGAGTTGTAAATTTATGGCAGAAGATTTAGGAGCAGTAAGACCCAAAGGAATATTTCTTTTGTATTATAGCGACTTTTACATGTTTTTTTCACTCAGACCTGCATTGTGGTTTCTGTAAATTTGAATGCATCATTTTGGCAATGGAATGAGTGAGATTAAAAATTGAATAGCTTGCACAATTGCATTTTCTTAACCATGCTGTGCTTAATGTGCATAAATAATGGTTTGATGGCTTCAAACTTTAATAAAGAGAGACTTAAAGAAGGAATATGGCATAAGTTTGGCACTTTCCTTGAGTTCCAACTGATTTCCGTTTGTTTACCTTGGTTTTTACATTCCATCAAAGTGTAACGAGATTGGCAGGAAATTTCAGCATAAACGCTGGTTAGTGAGATTGCCATAGAAACTGGTGTAACTAGTTAGCTGTTCCAGGAAACAGATTGACATAGAGTGGAGGATGTCATACCCAGGTCCCACACTGTCTCATGGAGTGACATAGATGCATATCTGACCTCTGACAGTCTACTTGTAGGAGAAGTTGGGTGGGTAAGCATCTAAATCCCAGACTGTTACCAGAGTGTGACAGGAGGAAGTGTTTTTATTTCATGGTTCCCGATAGTCTCTCAGCAACTGCATTCACTGAAGCTTGTTAGAATTATACAGTGTTTCTCCTCAAGCAATCACTGTTCAATCTTCACTGAGCCTCTCCGCCTCGTTACCTCTCCTCCTTGAAGACGCTCCTTAAAACCTACCTCTTTGACCAAACTTTTGGCCACCTGCCCTAATATCTCAAACAGTCATCAAGTTATTTATGGCACAGAAGGAGGCCATTCTGCCCATCGGGTCCATGCCGGCTCTCCACGGAGCTATCCAGTCAGACCTACTCCCCGCTCGATCCCCGTAGCCCTGCAAATCTATTTCCTTCAAGTGGCCATCCAATTTATAGTCTCCTTGCCCTTTAATCTCTCCTGTCTTCCACCCCATCACAGACATTCCCTTTTGTTCTTTTCCCCATCTTTCCCCATTTCACTTGCTTAAAACCTATTACATCTCTAACTTTTCCCAGTTTTGATGAAAGGTCATCGACCTGAAATGTTAACTCTGTTTCTTCCTCCACAGATGCTGTCTGACCTGCTGAGTATTTCCAGCATTTTTGTTTTTATTTCAGAGTTTCAGCATCCGCAGTATTTTGCTTTTGTTTCAAATATCTCCTCATGTGGCTCAGCGTCAAACTTTGGTTTTATGAAACTCCAGTGAAGCACTGTTGGACATTTGGGACCTTGATCAAGACAACACTATTTCAAAGAACATGAAATTTCTCCCCGGTGTTCTGATCAATATATATCCCTCAACCATTTAGAATTAGAACATTACAGCGCAGTACAGGCCCTTCGGCCCTCGATGTTGCGCCGACCTGTGAAACCATCTGACCTACACTATTCCATTTTCATCCATATGTCTATCCAATGACCACTTAAATGCCCTTAAAGTTGGCGAGTCTACTACTGTTGCAGGCAGGGCGTTCCACGCCCCTACTACTCTCTGAGTAAAGAAACTACCTCTAACATCTGTCCTATATCTATCACCCCTCAACTTAAAGCTATGTCCCCTCGTGTTTGCCATCACCATCCGAGGAAAAAGACTCTCACTATCCACCCTATCTAACCCTCTGATTATCTTATATGTCTCTATTAAGTCACCTCTCCTCCTCCTCCTCTCCAACGAAAACAACCTCAAGTCCCTCAGCCTTTCCTCATAAGACCTTCCCTCCATACCAGGCAACATCCTAGTAAATCTCCTCTGCACCCTTTCCAAAGCTTCCACATCCTTCCGATAATGCGGTAACCATTATCACTATAAAAGATTATTTGGTCACTATCTTATTGCTGTTTGTGGGACCTTGCTGTGCACAAATTGGATGCCTCATTTCCTACATTACAACAGTGACTACAGCTCAATTGTACTTCATAGGTTGTAAAGCACTTTGTTGTCAAAGGCAACAGATAAATGCAAGCCTTTTTTTCTTGTTGTTACACCCTTGGAATTGTATAAGTTACTAATTTTGGAAGAGGAAGGGAGAAAGGTGGGGCAAGCAATTCATGCACAGTTTAATAGTGACTTGCCTGCCAGGCAATGAGGTATAGACCAGTATCAAACTGTCCCTACCAAAGATCCTTCATGTTCAGTACTCCAGCCCCACAACCCTCCGAGATCTCTGTGCTCCTCCAATTCTGGCCTCTTGCACATCCCCAATTTGAGTTGCTCCACCATTGGCGGCCGTGCCTTCAGCTGCCTTGGCCCCAAGCTCTGGAATTCCCTCCCTAACTCTCTGCCTCTCTCACTCTCTCATTATCTTTAAGACACTCCTTGAAGCCTATTGATCAGTGAACACCAATGCAGCAGCTAAGACTCAGATTGGCCATGGCAAAAGGGGTTTGCTAGATCAGGGATTTTGAAGACTGCAGATATACACAGTTTGCAAAGCTCTGTTCATCAACCTGCTTAATCATTCAGCCAGCAGTTCAATCCAATCAAAAACAACACAAAGCACTTAACAACAATATGTATTACACAAAATTGATTATGTTCCGAACATGGGCATGTTGCCTCGCAGCTGTAATGGGAGCTGTTGTGAATGTTATTTCCACAGCTTTCTCCACTCTTCTCCTGAAGATGCTGAGGTAGAATTCAGGCAGTGGGGCTGGGGGGCAGGGTGGTGTACCAACATATAACAACAACTTACATTTATATAGCACCTTTAATACAGTAAAGCATCCCAAGGTGCTTCACGGGAGCGTTATCAAGCAAAATTTGAGACTGATACATAAGGAAATATTAAGGCAGGTGACCAAAAACCTGGTCAAAGACATAGTTTTTAAGGAGCATCTTAAAGGAGGAGGGAGAGGTGGAGAGGGTTAGGGAGGGAATTCCAGAGCTTAGGGCCTAAGCAGCTGAAGGCACGGCTGCCAATGATGGAGCGATTAAAACCAGAGACAGTGCAAGAGGCTAGAATTGGAGGAGAACAGATATACACTCTGCATCTCACGTAGGTGCCCATGCCAGCCTTGGCAGTAGGTCTCAGCCGTTAATGGGGCTATAAGAGGCATCACAGCTAAGCTCCTAACTGTTCTCACCCAATGTTTATACATGTGAATTTTCAGAGTGAGTCACCATATCACGATCAGGAGAAACTCTTCCTTACCCAGCAGTGCAGAGGACAATCGTCTCACTCTGTGATGGGGAATGGATAATGGTGCTCAGTACCACACTGGGCAGAGCATCTACCCACAAGAACTCTGTCTCTCTGGGTGAGATCCAGCAGTATGATGATGCTTATAAACTCATTGCTTCCATGGTCCCATCAGGAAACCATGCTCAAGGGGAGTGTGGGTTGGAGGGGAATGGGGTCGGAGTGGGAGTAAGGGTTGGTGGGGAAATGTGGGTTGAAGGGAAATAAGGGTTGGAAGGGAATGGAGTTGGATTAGAATGCGTGTTGGAGGGAATGGGATCGGAGGAGATGTGGGGTTGGAGAGTAAAGGTCAGAGGGGAATGCGGGTCGGAAGGTTACAACATTGCAGCTCCAGTTCACCTAGCTGCGTTCCATCTGAGCATAGCAATGGTGATTTTTCGGATGTATTCCTACAGCCCTGAGGAATAGCTGAGGATCTTGTATTTCAATGTTACGTTTGGACCAAGAACTCCGTGCAATGGGAAAAAACAGAAAGTGGTCGGGTACATTGGAGTGCAGTCCTTGGATTTGCTCAGTCTTGACATGGGGAGTTCCGTCATCCTTTCAAACATACTACAAAACCTAGATATTACCTGAGCTTGGCAAGGACTGTAGCTGTCTCCTGTACCTATGATGTCAATGTTCTACGGTCTGTAGAGATCTTTGTTTGTGATGTTCTGTTGCAGGTGTCTCCACAAACCCTCATGCAATCTGGTGTAAACACCAGTCCCAAAAACTGACCTTTGCTGACTTCAGACTGAAGAAACTCCTGTCAGAGTCACTAAGCAAGAGTCACTTACAGTTCGCAACACCACCCCGTCCACCCCACCCCAATTCAAAGAGACCTTTTAAAAATTCTTACATGGCATGTGAGCATTGCTGGCAAGACCAGCATTTGTTGCTCATCCCTAATTGCCCTTGAGAAGGTTGCAGTGAGGCACCTTCTTGAATCGCTGCAGTCCATTGACTTTTCGGTAGCAGTTTTGGGACAACTGATTGGCTTGCTAGGCCAGTTCAGAGGGAAATTAAGACATTGCTGTGGGTCTGGAGTCACATGTAGGCCAGACCAGGTTTGTTCCTTTGTTCGTTGGTGTCATCTTTTTCCCAGAAGATTGACTGTCATGGATATCCACCTCTGTTTGACACATTCTGCATAGCTCAACTCCATCCAGTTCATTCTATCTGTCGTCCATTTTCTTCTCTGCTTCCTTCTCCTACATTTTCCATCGCTCTTTCCTTCTAATAACTGTCTTTGTCTACTTTCTGCTCCAATGACGTGATCAATATATTGTATCTTTCTCTCTTTGATGTTGTGCACTAATTCCCTCTTTTCTCCAGCACTTCCTCTTTAGTCCTTCTGTCTGTCGGATATGCAGAACGTCTTCCGATATGTCCACAGCTCGAATGCATTCAGCTTATCAATAGTTTCTTTGCGTGTTATCATGGGCTGAATTCTACTGGCCTCTCAAGGCACGGTGTGCGGCACGGGGGCCGGTAAAATGCTGCAGGGATGTCGAGATGAGCCCGCCGCATTTTATCGGCAGCGGCGGGATCTCAGTGGGGCCCCCCCCCCACCGCATGGCGGTGGCACCACAATTAGCATACGGTAATGATTACTTACCTTTGCTGATTATGCAGCCCACCCCCTCTCCACCAACACTGCCGGATTTTTAGTTGAACGAGCGGCCGTCACGTGCCGTCCCGTTCACGATCTGAAAAGCTGGCGGGTCCTCACTCTGCATTATGGAAGGGAGGAGGGATGGGGGATAGACAGTCATCTAACACTGTATTCTTAAAGGGAGGGGGGGATACACAGGGGTATAACTCTGCATTCTTAAAGGGATGGGGGATACACAGGGGTCTAACTCTGCATTCCTGAAGGGATGGGGGATACACAGGGGTCTAACTCTGCATTCCTGAAGGGATGGGGGATACACAGGGGTCGAACTCTGCATTCTTAAAGGGAGGGGGGGGATACACAAGAGTATAACTCTGCATTCTTAAAGGGATGGGGGATACACAGGGGTCTAACTCTGCATTCTTAAAGGGAGGGGGAGAGTTACACAGGGGTATAACTCTGCATTCTTAAAGGGATGGGGGATACACAGAGGTCTAACTCTGCATTCTTAAAGGGAGGGGGGATACACAGGGGTCGAACTCTGCATTCTTAAAGGGAGGGGGGGGATACACAAGAGTATAACTCTGCATTCTTAAAGGGATGGGGGATACACAGGGGTCTAACTCTGCATTCTTAAAGGGAGGGGGAGAGTTACACAGGGGTATAACTCTGCATTCTTAAAGGGATGGGGGATACACAGAGGTCTAACTCTGCATTCTTAAAGGGAGGGGGTGATATACAGGGGTATAACTCTGCATTCTTAAAGGGAGGAGGTGATATACAGGGGTCTAACTCTGCATTCTTAAAGGGATGGGGGAGAGTTACACAGGGGTATAACTCTGCATTCTTAAAGGGATGGGGGATACACAGAGGTCTAACTCTGCATTCTTAAAGGGAGGGGGTGATATACAGGGGTCTAACTCTGCATTCTTAAAGGGAGGGGGAGAGTTACACAGGGGTATAACTCTGCAATCTTAAAGGGAGGGGGGATACACAGGGGTATAACTCTGCATTCTTAAAGGGAGGAGGTGATATACAGGGGTCTAACTCTGCATTCTTAAAGGGATGGGGGACACACGGGGGTCTAACTCTGCATTCTTAAAGGGAGGGGGAGAGTTACACAGGGGTATAACTCTGCATTCTTAAAGGGATGGGGGATACACAGGGGTCTAATTCTGCATTCCTGAAGGGATGGGTGATACACAGGGGTCTAACTCTGCATTCCTGAAGGGATGGGTGATACACAGGGGTATAACTGCATTCCTGAAGGGATGGGGGATACACAGGGGTCTAACTCTGCATTCTTAAAGGGAGGGGGAGAGTTACACAGGGGTATAACTCTGCATTCTTAAAGGGATGGGGGATACACAGGGGTCTAACTCTGCATTCCTGAAGGCATGGGGGATACACAGGGGTCTAACTCTGCATTCCTGAAGGGATGGGGGATACACAGGGGTCTAACTCTGCATTCTTAAAGGGAGGGGGAGAGTTACACAGGGGTATAACTCTGCATTCTTAAAGGGATGGGGGATACACAGGGGTATAACTCTGCATTCTTAAAGGGATGGGGGATACACAGGGGTATAACTCAGCATTCTTAAAGGGATGGGGGATACACAGGGGTATAACTCTGCATTCTTAAAGGGAGGGGGATACACAGGGGTCTAACTCTGCATTCTTAAAGGGAGGGGGTGGTATACAGGGGTCTAACTCTGCATTCGTAAAGGGAGGGGGACACACAGGGGTCTAACTCTGCATTCTTAAAGGGAGGGGGATACACAGGGGTCTAACACTGCATTCTTAAAGGGAGGGGGATACACAGGGGTATAACTCTGCATTCTTAAAGGGAGGGGGATACACAGGAGTCTAACTCTGCATTCTTAAAGGGAGGGGGGATACACAGGGGTCTAACTCTGCATTCTTAAAGGGAGGGGGGATACACAGGGCTCCAACTCTGCATTCTTAAAGGGAGGGGGTTACACAGGGGTTTAACTCTGCATTCTTAAAGGGAGGGGGATACACAGGGGTCTAACTCTGCATTCTTAAAGGGAGGGGGGATACACAGGGGTCTAACTCTGCATTCTTAAAGGGAGGGGGAGAGTTACACAGGGGTATAACTCTGCATTCTTAAAGGGATGGGGGATACACAGGGGTCTAACTCTGCATTCTTAAAGGGAGGGGGGATACACAGAGGTCTAACTCTGCATTCTTAAAGGGAGGGGGGATACACAGAGGTCTAACTCTGCATTCTTAAAGGGAGGGGGGATACACAGGGGCCTAACTCTGCATTCTTAAAGGGATGGGGGATACACAGGGGTCTAAATCTGCATTCTTAAAGGGAGGAGGTGATATACAGGGGTCTAACTCTGCATTCTTAAAGGGAGGGGGATACACAGGGGTCTAACTCTGCATTCCTGAAGGGATGGGGGATACACAGGGGTATAACTCTGCATTCTTAAAGGGAGGGGGAGAGTTACACAGGGGTCTAACTCTGCATTCAAAGGGATGGGGGATACACAGGGGTCTAACTCTGCATTCCTGAAGGGATGGGGGATACACAGGGGTATAACTCTGCATTCTTAAAGGGAGGGGGAGAGTTACACAGGGGTCTAACTCTGCATTCAAAGGGATGGGGATACACAGGGGTCTAACTCTGCATTCCTGAAGGGATGGGGGATACACAGGAGTATAACTCTGCATTCCTGAAGGAATGGGGATACACAGGAGTCTAACTCTGCATTCTTAAAGGGAGGAGGTGATGTACAGGGGTATAACTCTGCATTCTTAAAGGGAGGAGGTGATATACAGGGGTCTAACTCTGCATCCTCAAAGGGAGGGGGATACACAGGGGTCTAACTCTGCATTCTTAAAGGGAGGAGGTGATATACAGGGGTCTAACTCTGCATCCTTAAAGGGAGGGGGATACACAGGGGTATAACTCTGCATTCTTAAAGGGAGGAGGTGATATACAGGGGTCTAACTCTGCATTCTTAAAGGGAGGGGGATACACAGGGGTCTAACTCTGCATTCTTAAAGGGAGGGGGAGAGTTACACAGGGGTATAACTCTGCATTCTTAAAGGGATGGGGGATACACAGGGGTCTAACTCTGCATTCTTAAAGGGAGGGGGGGTAACACAGGGGTCTCACTCTGCATTCTGAAAGGGAGGGGTCTGGGATTACTGGAGGGAAAGCTGTGCTGGCATGCAGGGAGGTAACGTGTACCATCTCTCCATTAACAGTGTACGCTCTGTGTTTGTGAGGGGGCAATGGCACACTAGGCACCCTGTGTGTGGGCAGGGTTCCAGAAAGGGCAGGAGCATTGAGGTTATATGGATGGTGAGGGCAACTGATTCAGTTGGTAGGATCTTGATGGGTCATGTTGTGACACTCTGAGTGTTGGCCAAGATGTGCAATGCCATGCCACGCCACATAGTTGATCCAGGAAAGCAGCTGATGTACCCTCAACACCAATCCATGCCCTGTTAGGAACCTTCGAATACATGCAGGGTTCAATTTTATTTACCTCATGGAAATAGGTACATTGTGTGATCCTCTGCACATGAGGATCTGTATGCACCAGTGGCAATATCAACAGGCAGGTGTGATCCACGTAGAGGTCCCAGTCGTGAGCAGTAGCCCCCAAGGGGAGCCCGCCATTACAGTTGCTGTGCATCTAAGGGCCCCACATGACATGCCATCAGATATCAGAGCACCAGTGTCAGAGGGGATTGTGCATATAGAGAGGATGGTGACACGTCTCTGTGCCCTGCTCAAGGATGACCTGCAGCCCATGGGCTCCGATGGACATCCCATGCCTTTGTTCCTCATAGTGGCAGCGGTTCTCAAGCCTGACGCCTCTGCAGCCTTTTAGGGGCCCACCAGAGACCTTAATGGGGTCACACAGTCAGCAGTGCACCGCTGCATCTGGGAGGTCACCAATGCCCTGCACCGGAGGGCCAGTGTGTATGTCCGCTTCAGGACGGACTCTCACAGCCAGGCCCAGAGGGCCAGTGGTTCTGGCACCATTGCCGGAGAACCATAGGTTATAATGTTCATAGACTGCACTCATGTGGTCATCAGGCCTCCCGCCAGGCTACCACCTGCAGACATCACCATTCGAGGAGCCCTCTCAATCTAGGTGAAGCTGGTATGTGAACACAGCAGATGCTTGCAGCAAATGTATGACCGCCTCTCAAGCAGCTGCCACTGCTGTTCACTGAACTGGCTCAGATGGAGGTGTGGCTTCTTGGAGATAAGGGCTATCCTTTGCAGACATGGCTCCTGACACTGGTGAGAGACTCCACCACTGCTGTAGAGGAGAGATACAATGCCAGCCACTGAGCTACATGATCCACCATTGAGCCGGAGATCGGCCTGCTGAAAGAGTGCCTTCAATGCCTGTATGGATAGGTTGATGCCCTGTACTACGAGCCGAAAAGGCCATCTCCATTCTTTGCTGCTCGCACAACTACGCACCCAATAGGCCTGGCATGATGAGGACAGATGTCAACAGGATTCCTCCTTAGACTATGAGGACACTGAGGTCCTACAACATGAAAGACGCAAGGGAGGGCAGGTGGCACCCAGGCTCTGCATGCAGGGCTAGCAGTGAGGTAGGGATGTAGGGCAGTGGCTTATCAGACAAAGGCTGTCTGCTCCATAGGAACTGACATGAGCTCTGCAAGCCACACATCACCCTCACTCACCCCTACTGTGCACCAGTCCACATCTGCAGCATCCCTGTGTAAACCATTAGAGGCAGCAGCTGACTGAGCCAATGTCCATGTCACTGCATCCGTGGAGACGCTCATGTGTCATGGTGGCATGGCAATGATGTTATTACATATGTTGGCTGTCCTGAAGGGCCAACGGTGCAAAGGGATGTGACATTGGTGCTACATGCTGGCACACATCATTCACACAGAGAAAAGGACACACATGTTGGTGAGGAAAATTTAGTGAAAGATTTACATTGCTGAGACATCTGTGCATTCCCATTTGTGTCAGTGGGTGCTCTGTAAACCTGTGTAATATCTTTTATGGTCTATTTAAGTCCTGGAATGTGCAAAATTTAAGATTATTCATCCAGGTGCGGCACACCTACAAGAAGGAATGTTACACTTGAGTGGAAGAAGAGGATCGCAAGTTCACAGGACACTGGGACACAGCAGGGTAAGTATGTGGCAGCAAAGCGGAAAGTGCTGGTAACTCAGCAGGTCAGGCAGCATCTGTGAAGAGAGAAGCAGAGTTAACTTTCACGTCTCTGAACTTGGTCAAGTTAACTCTGCTTCTGTCTCCACAGATGCTGCCTGACCTGCTGGATTTCTGCAGCACTTTCTGCTTTGCTGCCAGATTGACAGCAGCCCCTCTCTTCAATAGTCAGGTAAGTATTTCTTTGACAGCTGTCAGGAAGAAGGTGCTGGTGTGTTTAAAATAGGGCCCCAGCACCTGCTGCATGGCTGTCAAAGGGTTCATCACTGCGCCCAACGTTCCGCCCCTCCCCACCTAATATCAGGGGGGCGTCTCGGTGCAGTGATGCTACTGAGCCCCCGCGTGTAATATCGTGGGGGCTCTGCAGCGGCCGCTAAATGTGGGTGTCACGCTGAGTTGAAAGGGCACCTCCACGCAGCGCGGAACCCGAATAAAATTCAGCCCCATGTCTCCGAGGCATTTAACATAGATGACAAGATGTAGCATCTCAGCGTTCTTTTCTTAAGATTCAGGTTCTTTGATGTTAGCACATCCTTCATTCTGACAAAGTTGGTTTTGGCTATCTCAATTCTCCTTTGGATCTCACAATCACATCACCCATGACAATCTGTCCAAGGTATATGAACCTTTTCACTCGTTCCAGGACTTGTCCGTTTACTTCAGGGGTTAGGTCACTGCTTATCACAATTTTCTTGGTTGTTTTCACATTCATTTTTAAACCATGTTCCACACAGACTAGGTAAGGATAGCAAATGCATCAGATGAGATTTTAAACAATCAATGAGACTGGATCTCAATTCCAGATTTGAATTAATTACATTTGTTTGGTGAGTTTAAATTCTATCTGCTGCAGTGAGATTTGAACCCATGTCCCCATTAACCTGGGCCGCTGGATTACTAGTCCAGTGACATCACCACTACACCACTGTCTCTCCTACTGGCCCCATTCATACAGGCTAGCTATTTACACTCACTGCTCTCTTTCAAGTGTAAGTCAATTACTAGCCCTCTGCACAGGGAAGGTCACATTGTTGTCCCATGTAGGCAAGTCATACACCAAGTCTACAGGCTTTTTGGAAAAAAGAGGTTTGTCATAGAGGGAGTCTCATCTGGTTCTCATCTAATGTACCCAACGTTCTACATGTATTTCTACTGCACAGACTCAGTGATTAAAGCATAACACAAATCCTGCTTCAAGTGGCAAATGTTCCAGAACCACAATCCTAAAGAACATCAGAATTCTGTCTCCCTATCGAGGGGAAGACTCACCATTGGTGTGCTCCTGTTTAAGAAGGCGTCACAGCATAATTGCCCTTTTCAAACAAGGAGAAGTGGATTTGGAGCCCTCCCACCTGGAGGAAATAGATCAATAACACCTTAAAAAGTGTTGGGGAATGGAATAAACAAGGAGGACGATAGTGACAGACTTCAGTTACAGATAGTTACAAACTTCAGAAGGACATAGACAGACTAGTGAAATGGATAGTCTCATGAAATTTAATGCAGGGAAGTATGAAGTGATGCATTTTGGTCGGAAGAATGGGGAGAGACAATATAAACTAAATGGTATAATTTTAAAGTGGGTGGGGGGGGGTGGTGGGGGGAGGCAGTAACAGAGTGACCTGGTGGAGAGTGCAGGGGGTGCTGAGGGGGTGGTGTATGTACACAAACCTTTTAAGATGGAAAGAAAAGTTGAGAAAGCTGTTTTAAAAAAAGCATATGGGATCCACAGCTTTATAAACAGAGACAAAAGCAAGGAAGTTATACTAAAGTTTATCAATCACTGGTGAGGCCTCAGCTGGAGTTGTGTGTTCAGTTCTTAGAACCTAACTTCAGGAAGGATGTCAAGGTCTTAGAGAGGCTGCAGAGGAGATTTACTGTCATGATATCAAAGATGAGGGAGTACAGTTATGCAGAGAGATTGGAGAAGCTGGGATTGTTCTCCTTTGAGCAGAGAACATTAAGGGAAGATTTAATAGAGGCGTTCAAATTTATGAGGGATTATAGTAAAGTAAATAAGTAGAATCTGTTTCCATTGGCAGGAGGGTCAGTAACCAGAGGACATAGATTTAAGGTAATTGGGGAACAAATGTGTGGGCAGATGAGGAGAAAATTATTTACCCAGCGATGTTAGTCTGAATTTTCTCAGTCCCATGGAGGTGGCATTGGAGGTGGGGGAGCAGAGAAAATACGATAAGCTCCCGTCACGCCAGCTCCGCAACATGTTCCCGCCTCTGTGTGCTTTTCCCAGCAGTGGCGATTACCCCCCGGCCAGTAACGGACAGCCAATCAGAAAACTTAATATGGCAATTAGCCCCTATTGTGGAATTGGATCGCAATTTTTCTGATGGCGCTTGCTGTGTCAGGAGCCCAGAAATTGAGCCGAGGTGGCTTTACAGTGGGACGTCCGAAACGCGAACTATGTGAGGCTTTTTATTAAGTTGCTGGCATTAAATCGCAATGTTCAGGTCTCCCCAAGCAGATGGCATGTCATTGCAGCCACTTCACGGAGACTGATGTCTCCGCTAATGTTCCTCTGGCTGCCATGGCAGCCACTGCCTTCCTACTGGAGATGCCTATATGGCGCCACTGCTACTCCTGCTGCTGGCACCTCAACAACCCCCAAACTGCGAAGGAGACCGCAGCCCTATGCACGGGTCACACTGAACACACCTCCCAATGTTGGAACCCAACCGCCATCCCTAATTGGACTGGACTCCCGGAGGCGGCTTCTTAATAGGCCACCTCTGGAAAGAATGTGCCTAACATCCCGCCATGACCACTTCCGGGTTCCCAACCCGGAACTGAGGCCGATGTCAGAACCATGATCCAACCGGGAAAATTCAGTCCATTATTTCTGGAATGTGCTGCCTGAAAAGGCGGTGGAAGCAGATTCAGCCGTAACTTTCAAAAGAGAATTGGATAAATACTTGAAAAGGATAAATTTGCAGGGCTGTGGAGAAAGAAAGCGGGAGGGAGTGGGATTAATTGAATAGCTCAAAGAGCCAGAACCGGCATAATGGGCCAAATGGCCTCCTTCTGTATGAACCTATGGTAGCACCCCAAAAATAGTGGGGAATTGCCCTTCTGCTGTCACTGGAGCTCCTCCAATCTTTGCCTGAGTCTCCTGTTAGCCAATCAACTTGACCCTCTAAATCAGTTAGTAGGGTGCAAGCAAAATGCAAATCGGGGCCCTATTACATACACGGGATCCCCGATCGACATTTTAGGACAATATTGGGTAGAGTTGATGGTTTATTGGATGTGAAGGTTACAGTCACAGGCAAGCTTGCGTCGATGGTTGTGGGGCCAGGAGAAGGAATGCTCCTATATCACAACAGCGACTACACTTCAAAATAGTACTTCTTTGGCTGTAACGCATTTTGAGACATCCAGCGGTCATGAAAGCTGCTATATAAATGCAAGTCTTTGTTTTTCTTTGCAAAACCAATTATGGGTTGCTACCACTCCAGGACTGCTCCTTCTTTCCAAGCTCGGAGACCTCTCCATGACCCCCCTCCTCAATGGACCTACCATCTTCCTTCTCCTGAGATAGAGTTGGGTGAGTGCAACCTCTACAATTGCACAGAGTTCTGAAGCCAGTCAGAGGGCCCAAAAGGATCCATTGAAAAATCACCTATACAGTAGAAACAGCTGATCACTGGTCATTTTAATATTACCTTTTAGAAACATGCTTGCCACAAACTGTATGTGTACAGACTTGACAACAGATTAAGTTGCTAGTATCCAGCATTGTTGTCTAGTAAAACGTAAGGAATAAGGGTTGCCAACCCGCCAAGATTGAGCTGGAGTCTCCAGGAATTGAAGATTACTCTGTAGGACACTGCTGGGTCAAAACCTGGGAGTAAAATCACTGGGACATTAAAACAATTGTATGCTTTTCCATTGTCTTCAAACATCTAAGATTATCAGTTATAAAAATATTGATGTTGAGGAGTATTGACTGTTTGAGTGACAGTTAAGAAACATCCAATCGGATAACGACGCCTGGTGGCTTTCTAATTGGTTGTGGCAAGGCAGAGCAAAGTGAGGATGGACATGTCAAGTGACCAATAGCAGGAGTGCGGGGGCAGGGCAGCTGGAGGCAGGCTGTCATGTGGAATATGTCCAAACAGAATTGGCGACCCTAGTAGGGGCCCCAAACTGAAACCTCGGACCGGGTTCCTGTTCACTGTCTAAACCTACTTACAGAATAGTCCAGAGAGGGTGATGATAATCTGTGGAACTGTACCCCAGTGAAGGTCAACACAGGGGAAAAATAAAATCAGGGATAAAAGATAAAGAGGAAACATTGTGATTGGAATATTAAAGAACTCAAAGGAGGCTGGATAATCAATGGTTAAAGCACAGATTGTGGCCCACTTTCTCTAAGTGGGTCCTTCATTCTCAGAATGCCACACAGATGGGAATTGTACAGTGTACAAAGACGAAATAAGATAGCACAGGTTGAAACAAAGCCTAATACTGTCCAGGAAACACTTCCTTCGAGCCTAACTGTAGGTTCTGAACGATGAAAGAATCACATGCTGATGATATTAAATCCACAGGTCACCAGGGAACCTTGTCCTCCTGCAGGTTTGCTCATGTCAGAAATAATCATCACCCATAATAAATCATGTGGAAAATAGCCTTATTCGGTGGAATAGAATTATGAATGTGGGGAGAGGGGAGATGGGACTCCTGAAACCATCAATCATTCGCAATTTCATTCTCAAAGAAAACATATACTTATCTGAATTACCTTGTATTTCATGCAGTTTTACTCACCCCACTCCCTCCTCTCTATTTCTCCTTCTCCTGTATTCCTATATCACCCTTGCCCTACTCTCTCCTCTCTCAGTCTCCCTCTCCAGGGAGCAAAAGGAAAAATAAAGGAAGAAAACAGGCAAATCATTCTAAGCAAAACTTTATGTGAGTATAGTATTTCCATGTTTAACAACAATATCCTTTCCCCCTAAGCACAGAGGGGAGTCTGTCATTGAATACAGAAAGGATAAACTAAAGATTCAGGAAAGAATTAAAGTAGGTTTAGATCTGGGAATAAAGAATGGGCTATGATAAAGACTAAGGAGAAAGCTAGAGGTAAAGAGAAGAGCAAACTCAAAGCCAAAGGCAAGCCTGAAATTAAGTCGAAGGCTCTGGATAATGCTAAGACCACAGCTAATATTGACGTCAAGGTAAGGGTAGGGTTGTGGTAAAGGCAAGATCAAACCTAAGACTAGAACCAAGTTTAAGACTAGAAAGGATAAGACTAGGAGCAAGGGTGATTAGGAGCAAGGGTAACCAGGACCAAGGGTAAGATTACACCCAGGGCTGAGACAGTTCTCAGGCTGTGTTTACAGCTGAGACCTCCAGCAAGGCCAAGGTTACAGCTCAGGCTAAAGGTTAGGGCCACTATATTGTGCCTACTTCCCACACAAGACTACACATAGAACACAGTACCTTTGGAAAAAAATGACTGTCTGTTACAATTGAACTTGTATCTGCTCCATGACCTTTCTCTGTTGAAAGTTCTTCTGTGCATCTCTGGTAGCTGCTGTGTTTTCGCTTAGACTATCTGCATTGGTTTGTTCAAAAATTAATCAAAAACATGGTAAATATTTTTCTCATTTGCAGAACAACAGGCTGTCAATAATGATCATTAGCTTTTTACGAATTATTTTAATTCATTTTTTTTACCAACATAGAACTTTTGGTGAAGCATTCCCCCCATCAATGTTCCAATGTCGAGGAGCTGCTGCTGAGGGTTTGCTGCAATCCTGTGTTGTTGTCATCATTATTTCCTTTTACCCAAATCCTGTGCTTACTTTATAATTGAATAATGTACACAATTACATTAAATGGCACTAAATGATATCATCCATCATACTTCAGGTTGCAAGTTTGTATTGGGGATTTGAGGAGGGAGTGGGAGAGGTGGAGGGAGAGGGGGGCAGAATGGGAGGGAGAGGGAGAGGGAGGAGAGGTGGAGAAAGGGAGGGAAAGGGGGAGGGGAAGGGAAAGAAGAGGAAAAGGGAGAAGGAAGAGGGGAATGGAGAGGGAATCAGTAGGAGGACATAGAGGAGGAGAAGGGGAGAAGGAGAAGCATAGGAGGGGAAGGAGACGAGGGGAAGGGTAGGGAAAGCGAGCACTATTTTGAAGACAACAGGGGAGCTCTTCCTGGTGTCTTAGCTAATATTTATCCCTCAATCAACATCAATAAAACAGATTATCTCGTCATGATCACATCATTGTTTGTAGGAGCTTACTGTGTGAAAATCGACTGTCACATTTCCTATATTACAACAGTGACTACTCCTCAAAATTATTTCATTGGCTGTAAAGTGCTTTGGGACAGTCTGCAGATGTGAAAGCCCCTATAAAAAGGCAAGTCTTTCTTTTTTCCTTTTTTTCACTCTGGGATGAACAAATTAGTCTACTTTACGTCAAACCTGGTAGAAAGGAAAATTGGAAGTGATGTATAACTAGTGTCTGATTGAATAATCTGTATTTTGTCTTTCCAGATGCTGACTAGCCACCTTCCTCATTTATCCCATTTTCCTCTGTCCTTTCCAATCCTTACAATCTTCAAACCCATGAAATTCAGGCCTGGTTTCTCAATTTAAAAATACGCAGGGGTTCCACAGCAGCAACATAACAGGAGCACATTAAATATCAAAACCTCAGCAACAAAATCATTTGGATATAAATTAAGACATTTGCAAATAAATCCATAAATTAATTGTACAATTTATTCATTAGTTCATAAATTTGTAATTTGATTCAGAAAGCATCTTATTAGAATATGAATTAATCTCGAATAAATTCATTAATCAATACATGAACTTGTATATTTGTAAATGAATGTAAGGGGAAAATGTATAATTATCAAGATAAGCATTGACTTTTCATGAGAACAATTTGAATTCATTTTGCTAACAACAACACCTTGCATTTATAAAGTGCTTTTAGCATAGCATAGTTCCAAGGCGCTTCACAGGAATGTTAAAAAACAGATTTGACACCCAACCCAGCCACTTCGGAAATATTAGGACAAATGACCAAAAGCTAGTTCAAAGAGATAGTTCTTAAGGAGGAAAGAAAGGAACAAGAGAAGGTTGGTTCAGAGAGGCAGTGAAGAAGGTGATACCAAACACCGAAAGCTGGGGTTGGAGAAAGAGGTTTGAGTTGAGAAAGAATCACTCAACAATCTGACAACAAGTTTCCTTTTTGCAAGGAAAGTGCTTTTGAAGACTCCTCAACTGCAAGAGCAATATTCAGGTTTTGGACAGATTTGGGCTTTATAAAATTTTAAGAGATGTTGAAGGAAGAACTGTTGGTGTGAAAGAGTGTCGCTGGAAGTTCTTTAGGGTTAATTATTAGAACCTTTATGGATTTGGACTATGTTTTTCAGATCCAGAATGTTGCAAACAAAAACAAGCTGAATAAATCCTTTAGAAGGATATCTGCTTCCATGTTGCTGGTCTTAATGGTTTTGAAATGCAATAGGTTTGGAAAACCATTACAAATATTGGCATAGACCTGGAATACCTTGCAAATACTGATACATTCCTGGGATTCACTGCAAATATATTATCATGCACCTAGGTGTCTACTATCATAAGTTCCACAAGACAATGTCAACAATTAGCCAATTGCAGAGGTGTGTAAAGCAACAGCAAGAAAATAGGAAGGAAAATGGAATGCTAGCTTTTATTACAAAGGGATTGGCATATAAGAGTAAAAACGTCTTACTACAATTATACAGGGCAATGGTGAGGCCATCAATGGATCAGATCTGAGCTCTGCAATCCTGCCACACTCAGTCGTGAATGGTGGCGGACAATTAAACAACTAACTGGAGGAGGTGACTCCACAAATATCCCCATCCTCAATGATGGGGGAGTCCAGCACATCAGTGCAAAAGATAAGGCTGAAGCATTTGCAACAATCTTCAGCCAGAAGTGTCGAGTGGATGATCCATCTCGGCCTCCTCCTGAAGTCCCAAGCATCACAATTGCCAGTCTTCAGCCAATTCGATTCACATTCTGACAATATTCCGGCAATAGTACTGAAGACCTGTGTTCCAGAACTTGCCAAGCCCATAGCCAAGCTGTTCCAGTACAGCTACAACAATGGCATCAACCCGGCAATGTGGGAAATTGCTCAGGTATGTCCAGTACACAAAAAGCAGGACAAGTCCAACCCTACCAATTACCGCCCCATCAATCTACTCTCAATCATCAGTAAAGTGATGGAAGGTGTCATTGACAGTGTCATCAAGCGACTCTTGCTTAGCAATAACCTGTTCAGTGATGCTCAATTTGGGTTCTGCCAGGGCCACTCAGCTCCTGACCTCATTACAGCCTTGGTTCAAATATGGACCAAAGAGTTGAAATCCAGAGGTGAGGTGAGAGTGACAGCCCTTGACATTAAGGCTGCATTTGACCGAGTATGGCATCAAGGAGCCCTAGCAAAACTGTAGTTATTGGGAGTCAGGGGGAAAACTCTCCGCTGCTTGGAGTCATACCTAACGCAAAGGAAGATGGTTGTGGTTGTTAGAGGTCAATCATCTCAGCTCCAGGACATCCCTGCAGGAGATCCTCGGGGTAATGTCCTAGGCCCAACCATCTTCAGCTGCTTCATCAATGATCTTCTTTCAATCATAAGGTCAGAAGTGGGGATGCTCGCTGATGATTGCACAATGTTCAGCACCATTCACAACTCCTCAGATACTGAAACAGTCTGTGTAGAAATGCAGCAAGACCTGGACAATATCCAGGCTTGGGCTGATAAGTGGCAAGTAACTTTTGCACCACACAAGTGCCAGGCAATGACCATCTCCAACAAGAGAGAATCTAACCATCTCCCCCGGACATTCAATGGCATTACCATCACTGAATCCCCCACTATCAAAATCCTGGTGGTTACCATTGACCAGAAACTGAATTGGAGAAGCCATATAAATACCCTGGCTACAAGAGCAGGTCAGAGGCCCGGAATCCTGGGACAAGTAACTCACCTCCTGACTCCCCAAAGCCTGCCCACCATCTAAAAGGCACAAGTCAGGAGTGTGATGGAATACTGTCCACTTGCCTGAATGGGTGCAGCCGCAACAACACTCAAGATGCTTGACACCACCGAGGACAAAGCAGCCCGCTTGATTGGCACTCCATGCACAAACATTCACTCCCTCCACCACCGACACACAGTGGCATCAGTGTGTACCATCTACAAGATGCACTGTAGCAATGCACCAAGGGTCCTTAGGCAGCAGCTTCCAAACCCGTGACCTCTACCACCTAGAAGGACAAGGGCAGCAAATGCATGGGAACACCACCACCTGCAAGTTCCCCTCCAAGTCACACACCATCCTGACTTGGAACTATATTGTTGTTCCTTCACTTTCGCTGGGTCAAAATCCTGGAACTCCCTTCTTAACAGCACTGTGGGTGTACCTACCCCACATGGACTGCAGCGGTTCAAGAAGGCAGCTCACCTCCACCTTCTCAAGGGCAATTAGGGATGGGCAATAAATGCTGGCCTGGCCAGTGACGCCCACATCCCGTGAACAAATAAAAAAAAACTCCTAGAATACTGTTTGCATTTCTGGCCTCCTTACCTAAGGAAGAATATAGTTTCCCTGGAGCAAGTGCAATGAAGGCTCTCCAGACTGGTGCCTGGGATGAGGGTGTTGTTTTATGAGGAGAGATTGAGTAGATTAGGCCTATATTTCAGGGGTTTAGAAGAATGAGAAGTGATCTAATTGAAATATATAATCTTTTAAGGGGCTTGACAGAGTAGATGCTGAAAAATGTTTCCCTGGCTGGGGAATCTAGAACAATGGGTCACAGTTTCAGAATAAGGGATCGACCATTTAGCACTGAGATGAGGAGAAATTTCTTCACTCAAAGAGTTGTGAATCTTTGGAATTCTCTACCCCAGAGAGCTGTGGATGCTCAGTCATTGAGTATATGTAAGACAGAGGTCAATAGAGTTTTGGGCATCAAGGAAATTAAGGGATACAGGGATGGTGCAGGAAGGTGAAGTTGAGGTACAAGATCAGTCATGATCTTATTGAATGTTGGAGCAGACTCAAAGGGCCAAATGCCCTACTCCAGCTCTTATTTCTTATGTTCTTATGTTAAGAACCAACATGCCAGTAAGTCTACAGCAAAAGAATAGAATATAGAGATCTTGAGGCACTATGACAGTTGCAGATTGAATAACTGGTCCAAATGGACAAAGGTCTGAAGACCTGTGGGACCTCCCCTCACAGATCCTTTACCCTCCATGAACTCCAGCTTGAAAATGTTACTTGGTTTCATTGTCCTTTGTTTTCCCATAGAGGTAAAAGTTAACAGTGGATTTGATTCAAGAATTGATCGACTTGAACTTACTGCTCTTTATTTCTTTGACGTCTTTCCTAATAGCTCTGTAAGGTGGATTGATATTAATGTCTAACAAGGGAAGTCAGAAAGAAGCATAGCCCATTCAGCTCAGTGGAGGATACACTGCTAATATATTATACAAGTACTTATAGATCAATGCAAAGTGGTTTGATGTGCATTGATGCAAATGTGAGGAAGGTAAGTCGGAAGTGAGTTTAGCCAATAAAGGGAAGTGATCAGAGACAACATTTAGCAGGCAATTGTACAATGATTGAGCTTTGCATCAGTTATGGTACAAAGTGCAAAACTTAGATCTCCTCAGAACTTTTCAAACTTAATGCGGAAACTTTTAAATGTGATGCGGGAAGTGACCCCCCTCCCGCTGACTGTCTCACAACATCTGTTCAAACACACATGCAAAGGACAAAAAAAGTCTTTCATTTATAAAATACTTTTCATAACCTTAGGATGTTCCCAAGCGCTTTACAGCCAATGAAATACTTTCAAAGTGTAGTCACTGCTGTAATCCAGGAAACGCTGCAGCCAATTTGTACACAGCAAGCTCCCACAAACAGCCATGAGATAATGACTAGATAATAGTGTTAATGATGGCACTAAGGGAATTGCTTACTCGGCGAGCTGGTGCAGACACGATGGGCCAAATCACCTCCTTCTGTGCTGTAACAATTCTGTGATTCTATGATATGGTTGAGGGATAAACATTACTAGAACACTGGGGAAAACTCCTCTGCTCTTCTTTGAAATCATGCTGTGATGTCTTTTTCACCCACCTGTGAACCTCAGTTTAATGTCTCATCTGAAAGACGGCATCTCTGACAGTGCAGCACTGCCTCAGTACTGACAGCCTGAGTTATGTGGTGAAGTAAAGACAAGAAATGCTGGAACCACTCAGCAGGTCTGGCAGCATCTGTGGAAAGAGAAGCAGAGTTAACGTTTCGGGTCAGTGACCCTTCTTCGTAACTAGCAAATATTAGAAATTTCTAATATTTCCTAGTTCCGAAGAAGGGTCACTGACCCGAAACGTTAACTCTGCTTCTCTTTCCACAGATGCTGCCAGACCTGCTGAGTGGTTCCAGCATTTCTTGTTTTTATTTCAGATTTCCAGCATCCGCAGTATTTTGCTTTTATTTTTATGTGGTGAAGTCTCTGAAGTGGGGCATATTCTGGTTGGGGAAAGGATGATGCATGATGAGATTCCTCCAGCAATATAACTCAAGTCTGCCAACAATGCCTTGCTGCTGAATTAACATTGGTCTCATCCCAGTAGTTATGTAGAAGAATAGTTTTCCTCTCCCATCATGGCATCTACTTGTATTTTGAATAATTACAATGTTTTCTACTCTATTATCTTGCTTAAGTTACTCCAAATATTTCTCACTCTTTCAGTAAAAGCTTTTCCTGATATCTGCTGCAAACCTCCTTTTCAAATCTTTATCTCCATTGACTTACTTTTAGGTAATAATCTATCCCTTTTAATACTTCCTCGATTATAAAGCTTTAGCTTTTCTGAGTTTTTCTTTCAGCTCAGGCCAGGCACTAGAATCGTAGAACCTTACAGCATCGGAGGAGGCCATTCTGTCCATCGTGCTTGTGCTGACTCTTTGAAAGAGCTACCTAAATTAGACTTGCAGTCCAGCATTTTCCCCCAAATCCTGCAAGCTAGTCCTCTTCTAGTGCATGTCCAGAATACTCATGCCTCTGAGTCAGAAGTTTGTGTGTTCAAGCCCCACTTCAGAAACTTGAGCACAAAATCTCAGGTGACACTCCCAGTGCAATACTGAGGGAGTGCTGCACTGTCAGATGTTCTGCCTGAGTGCTGGGTCCCAGTAGCCATTGAATGACTGGAGCTGCCCTCAGAGGGGCAAGGATGGTGAGGAGAAGATGATCTCAAATCGAGGAGGGGGAAGACCCTATATTTAGTAGATGAAGCCTCTATAGAGAGGAGGAACAGCCCCCATATTGAGAAGAGTACAGCCCCCATATTGAGGAGGTGCCAGCCCCTATATTGAGGACGGCATCCCTTGTATTGATGGGAACAACCTGCATTGAGGAGGAAGAAGCCCTTGTATTGAGGGGGACAGTCCCTATGGTAAGGAGGCAGCAGCCCTGTATTGAAGAGAGGGAAGCCCCAGTATTGAGGTTGGAGGTGAGGTGTGGTGGGTGCAGCCCCTATTCTACAAAAGGGCAAGTTTTATTTTCTCAATGCACTGGTTGTTCCACAGTGACACTAACTAGCTGCATTACCATGCGAACCCCTAACTTAATAATAATTTCTCAGCTTTCTTGCCAATAAGATTGGAGGCATTGAGTCCCAAAGGCATGAAGTAGCCCCTTTACCCCTTTCCTTGGTCAAGACTATGCGATGTTGCAGGGCACCACATTATCAGCTGTCCAGCCCAACATTCCACATCAGACAATATGTAATACAGAGACAATGGATCAAAAACCTTTTAGGGGGGAAAAAAATCTTTTAAATTGTGCTACAGTCACGGCATTAAAAGCGGTGCAGCACGAACAATTAATCCGACAGGAAGTGCTTAGCTCTGTTGAAGAGGTTTGCCTGCAGGAGACTCGGAGAGGAGGTTACTGCACAGCCAGTAATGACAGCCATGGGAATGTTTGATGTGTGTGGTGAGGTCTGCAAACGTTGCCATTGGAAACCTCGTTCTCCTCTGCTGCCCATCTATTAACATTTTAATTAATCCCTTTCCAGTTATGAAATGTAACACTGCATTAAAATAAAACAAAAAATAACACGGAGCCTCTTAATCTGCTAATCCTTTTTTCAGACAAACTAGTTCTATCTAAATCAACTCAGATTCAAGTCCTGTATTATCAAACTGGCTGACTGGAGATCCGGACTCCGAGTCTATTCAATGACAAAATTCCTTTCATGAGTGACTAGTTACATTAATACAGACACCATAAAAGCCGGTGGAATCTGCAACAATTGGGCATTTGAATTAAAAAGCAAAAAAAAATCCTGATGCATTTATTGTCAAGGAAAAAGGGGTGGAAGAAGAAGGAATGGAATCAGGAAAATGATCAAAGACTGATCTGTATTTTAAAGCTCTTAAAATAGCGACTGTTTTTAACCCTTTCTGCTCAGTAAATATTTACACGGGGCTGTGGACATGCTGCCTCTCAAGAGGCTATATTTAGTCCTGAGCAAAGTTAACACCATATCACAGCTGAGTGCAGGATTCACAACACTGACAGTGGGTCTAGCAGATTCCAGTCAATAAATAATTTAACAGTATCTGGCAATAGAAAGAGAGGAGGAGATGAGAATTTTTTAATGAGGCGAGTTGTTGTGATCTGGAATGCACTGCCTAAAAGGGCAGTAGAAGTAGATTCAATGGTGACTCTCAAAAGGGAATTGGATAAATACTTAGAAAGGAAAAATTTGCAGGGCTATGGGGAAAAGAGCAACAGAATGGGACTGATTGGATAGCTCTTTTTCTGTTCAAGCATTTATCCAATTCCCTTTGGGGGTTACTATTGAATCTGCTTCCACCATCATTTTATTATTTTACATACCTCTATCAGCTCACCTCCAAGTAAATGGTTTCAAATCTTTAAGATTCTCAGTACCTAAGGCACTTTAATTATTCTTGGAAATCATTCTTGTCACTCTCCTCAGAACCTTTCCAAGGCCACTATAGTCACTGTGGTCTAACACTCAGCTGTGCAGACCAGTAGGCCCCAGATTTGATCACTGACCTCAGTGTAATTGGATGATCTCAACCAGATCAATAGTTGGGAAACTATCATTGGAACTGGAACCCAAACCCCTGTATCCACAAGAGGATGGGGAATTAATCACTGGAGACCCTGCCAGTTATCCAGTAAGCCTCACTGGGAAGTGAGTCTTTGTGGGCATTGGTTGAGGCCAGGATTGACCTCAGCTCTGTTGCTCTACAAAGGAGAGTTGCCTTGCACTAGGCCCGTGCAATGGTTCGGTTTTGGGGGAGACGGGATGTTTCTTGAATTATCACTGAATCCTGTTGGGAGGGCTCCTGATGACTGATGCAGGGCCCCCGTGCAATTGCACGATCCTAACATCATCACTGGTGCTTTCATGGTTGAATCACCTGCTGGTATCCATTGTCTACGCTGAATGTCAACAATTTCCAAACAGTACCCCAACTTGGGATGAGAGAGGACAAAACATTTCATCTTACGACTTAGAATTTTACAACACAGAAACAGGCCATTCAGCCCAACTGGTCTAGGCTGGTGTTTATGTTCCACAAAAGCCTCCTCCCACTCCTCTTCAGTTCAGCCTGTTAGCATTTGTGTGATTCAGTGGGTAGCACTTGTGTCTCTGGAGCAGCAGGTTGTGGATTCAAGGCCCACCCCAGAGCCTTGTGGGTGAAGCTGTAGGCTGATGCTCCACTGCAGTATAGAAGGAGTGCTGCACTGTTTAAGGTGCCAACTTTCAGATCAAATATTAATCTAAGGCCCTATCTACCCTTGCAGCTGGATGTAAAAGATCTCATGGCATTATTTTGAATAAGAGCAGGGGAGTTCTCCCCGGTGTCCTGGCCATTATTTATCCCTTAATTAACATGATAATCTGGTCATTATCATGTTGCTGTTTTTGGGAGCTTGCTGTGCACAAATTAGCTGCTGTGTTTCCTACATTATAACAGTGACCGCACTTCAAAAAGTACTTCATTGGCTGTAAACTACTTTGGGATGGCCTGAGGTTGTAAAAAACACTATATAAATGCAAGTCTTTCTTTCTATAGTTCTACACGGATGTTTATTCTCCGCACAAGCCTCTTCTCACCTATATCATCTCACCCCTATCAGCATATCCTTCTATTCTTTTCTCCCTCAGTTTATCGAGCTTCACCTTAAACATCTCCATAACAGTAACACTCCTTCTAAAATAAAATTGCATCTAGGTATACAACATATCTCATGTACAATGCCTCCTGAATTCACCAGCTAAACCATATCACTGCTCTGTCTGTGCTTGTTGTCCTCAACTGATCCTTGTTGAAACATATTTTAAATGTATATTAATTGTATTCAGGTGGTGGGCATTAACAGGGATCAGTTGAGCGCCTATATATATAGAAACAGACTGAAACTATGGTTGTTGGTTTTGAAGGTGCATGTTCAAGGTGTTGGAGGTGCTTACTTTCAGATGAGATGTTAAACTGAGGCCCTGTCTGCCCTGACATAATAGATTTCATGGCATTATTTTGAAGAGCAGGAGAGTTATATCTGGTGTAATGTTTGTAATGTGTGTCTCTGTTAATAAAAGCTTATAAAGTGTGTAAAGACTAGACTCCAGTTCTATCGTTCACGTTTCGGCAACCAGTTTCTGCTACCATATTACATTCTAGATAGCCAGCAGGTGAGGTATTAGAACTGGAGTCTAGTCTTTACACATATTACTGTACTTCAATCATTCCAACAATCGTTTAACCATTTGCCTAATTTGGTATTTTTTTCCCAACCACTGCAATTTCAGTCTAGACAACCTGCACCAACAAAGAATAAATACATCATCCTCATCAGGATGCTCTGAAAAGCCAATTGAGAATTGCCATGTAATTTAAGGAGATTGTTGTTAATTAAAGGCATTTGCCGCTCTGTGGGATTTATGAATGGGTTCCTTGTTTCCCTTGCCATTAGCACTCTAATACATTTTCACTCACCTGCTGGATTCCGATTGAACCAGTGAAGCATGCATATAAATTTGTAACAGGGTCTAACATCAAGAAGGAAAGTTTAGAGTTTCTTAAGGACTGAGACAAAAGTCTTATCTGCTGGTGAATTTCCAGGTCACACAGAGTTGCTGCAGATTTTTAACTCTGTCAGTCCTGTCATGATACAAGCTCTTTAACCCTTTCACACTATCTGTTGGGTTCCTACAGGAACTATTTGAACTTCTAAGGCCTGCTTTAACCCTTCATTTGTAGGATTAAACTGGCAAAGCCTAGGAACTATTCTTAATTTTCAAGCTTTGTGTTAATTTATAGGATGTGCTGTAAAGCTTTAATATAAGACAATAAGAAATAGGAGCAGGTGTAGGCCATTTGGCTGCTTGAGCCTGCTCTGCCATTCAATAAGACCATGGCTGTATCTTCTACCTCACCTACACTTTCCTCTACTATCCTTATATCCCTTAGTATCCAAAAATCTGTCGATCTCTGAGTTGAATACTCAATGACTGAGAATCCACAGCCCTCTAAGATAGAGAATTCCAGAGATTCATACCCCTTTGTCTGTCATTTACCCTGTTAAGCCCCTTAAGAATTTTATATGTTTCAATGTGATCACATCTCATTCTTCTAAATTCTTGGGAATATAGGCCTAGTCTACTCAATCTCATACCTTTCACTAAGTGAAGCATGTATTTAACTAGGGTTGCTATTTTTTGCTAATTTTCCTCAAACTGAACTGAAGATTGATTAGTGACCAGGCAGGGAATACTGTTGCAGCCTGGCTCCCAGGCTCCAGATTTTTCTCGGGAATTCCATTGGATTCTTGCCGTAACTCAGATGGAATGTGGCAGAATATACTGGAAAGAGCCAGTACCCAGATGGAGAGAATCATCAAGTGACTCTGAGAATTTTCAATTAATCTCATAAGGAGGCAGAACCCCCTGCATGCTCCTTGATAGGTCAATAACACCAAGGGGGAACGGTGGGCTAGGGGAGATGTTCTGGAGTTGGGATTCTCCACTTCGCCAGCTCTGAAGGGAAGTGATGTATTACTGGAGGCTGGTGTCCCAGGAAATGTAGGAAGCGTAGCAAGGCCATTTAGCCCTTTGAGTCTGTTCCATCATTCAAGTAGATCATGTCTGATCTGTATCGTAACTCCATCTACCTGCCTTGTTTCCGTAACCCCTAATACTCTTATAGCCTAATAAAAATCTATCAATTTCAGTTTTGAATTCCGCCCCCACCCCCACCCCCACCCCACCCCAACCCCACACAGCCTCAACACCTTTTTGTGGGAGAGAGTTCCAAATTTTCAATACTCTTTGTGCTTCTTGACATCACTCCTGAATGGCTTAGCTCTAGTTTTAAGGTTATGCCTCCCCCAGTTTCTGGACTCCCTCCACCAAACAAAGTAGTTTATTCCTATCTACCCCATCAAATCCTTTAATCATCTTAAACATTTCAATCACCTCTTAATCTTCTATACTCGGGGGAAATACAAGCCTGGTCTACGCAAACCTGTCCTCCAGAAAAGGGAGGAGAATCATTCCTCAAATAGAATTTGACTTTTTTTATAATTCATTTGTGGGTGTCACTAGCTAAGTCAGCATTCATTGCCCATCAAGTGAATAGCTTGCTAGGCCATTTCAGAGGGCAGTTAAGAGTCAACCACATTGCTGGGGGTTTAGAGTCACATATAGGCCAGGTGAAGACAGCACCTTTCCTTCTCAAAAGGGCAATAGTGATGGACTTTTACAACAACTGTTTCATAGCTTTTTAGATCCAGATTTATTAATTAAATTCAAACTGTGTCATCTACTGTGGTGGGACTTGAACTTGTGTTCCTAGGACACTAGGCTGGGTCTTCTGGATTACAAGTGTAGTGATATTACCACTATAGCACTGCTTCCCCAACTAAGTGATCTTAAATCAGTAGTCCTGATCATCAGATTTTTATAGGTTGTATCACAAATACAAGTTTCTGGTGACTGTAGAATTGTTTGTTGAAAGTTAGGGTTAATATTGACAGGGCTAATAAAGTCGTCCTTACTCTGATCCAATCATTTTCTCACTGTTTGTTGTGCACAAACCTTCTTGATCATGTTACAGCCTTGTGAAGATAAAAAAAAGTGAATAGTCTGGGACAAGATAATATAAACAAGGTCCCCTTGTATTTCTTACAATGATATCTTTATAAATTGTCCTTTCTTATATCAAAGTATGGACTATTTTCTCCTGGACCTTCACTAGCAAACACTCTTTATGCTACTGAACTTGTAACCTTCACATAAGCATTGTTTTATTCTATCAGCAGCCAGTGTGATGTTTTGTGTGATTTCTGCATTATAACCTTTTTATATAACTTTTGTGGAAAAGTTTTTTTAATAATAGCTAGAATGATTGTTATAATTGAATTTCAAGATGGAAATATTCCAGTTTCTCCTTAACTAGAATGCAGAAGTTGTGTCCTTGGAGAACCTAATCAAATTATTGGTTGTTTAAGGGACAATTATTTGTAGAATTCAGTTCACTCTCAGACATAAGCAATAGCTGGCTAGCATCAAAGAATGCAAGCTTACAGATGAGTGCGTTATGTCCTAACTGGTTGAACTATCAAAGGATGCATGCTCTGTGAGAGGTTCAAACGGGTATAAGAGACAATGGAATGCCAAATTACTCATTAAAATGGGATGCATCTTCTGCCAGCCTGTCTTTGAACTTGATTTGGTCGATAGGTATTAATTCAGAAGGCTTTAACTATAAAAGGAAAGGGAAGTACTCACTCCTTTCACAACCTCAGGACATCCCAAAGCACTTTACAGCCAATGCATAACTTTTTGAAGTGTAGTCACTGCTGTAAACACAGCAGTCAATTTGAACACAGCAAGCTCCCACAAACAGCAATGTGATAATGGCCATGACCAGATAGTCTACTTTTTAGCAATGTTAGTTGAGACATAAATATTAGCCAGGATACTGCGGATAACTCTCCTGCTCTCCTTCAAGACAATGTTGTGGAATCTTTTACATGCACCCAAGATCTCAGTTTAACATGCTCATCCAAAAGACAGCACAGTGCTCACACAATACTGTACTGGGAGTGTCAGCCCAGACTTTACATTCAAAGTTTCTGAAGTGGGACTTAAACCCGCAACCATCTGCTTCTAGAAACGAAAATGCTACTTACTGAGTCACAGCTAATCGACAATACCGATACAGGCTTTTTTGGATTAATCGCCTATCATAGAACTTGCCCAATTTTCGCTCCACTTCATGCCCTCTGTTAGATGTAAATTTCAGGTCATCTAAAACTCTGCTGCTTGTGCCCTAACTCACACCAAGTCCTGTTCAGCCATCGTCCCAGGCTCCTGGTTAAGCAATACCTCGATTTTAAAATTCTCATTCTTGTTTTCAAATCCCTCCATGGCCTTGCTCGTCACTATTAAAGGCCTGCTCAGGTCTGCAAATGAGACCTGACCCGAGCCCGACAGAACCCCATCCAACCCCGAGCCCGACCCGGCCCGAGTCCTTCCATTTTTTTCCCACACCCGACCTGACCATCAGTTAACTTACCTTCTGTTTTTCACTTAGTTCCTTACCTGCATAAGCTTAAAATAACTGTAGCAAAACCCCTTTAAAGTCCAAAAAGTAAATTAACACTTACCTGAGGTGGTGATAGAGCGTGTCCGATCTGGCCCGGCCCGAATGCCAGACCCGGATGTGCGACCCGACCCGAACCAGACACATGTCGTCTGGTCCTGACGGTTTCAGGTCGGGTAGCAGGCCTTTACTCGCTATCTCTGTAATCCTCACCAGCCCCACAACCCTCTGAGATATCTGTGCTCGTCTAATTCTGGTCTCTTGAGTATCGCTGATTTTTTAATTGGTCCATCATTGGTAACTGTGCCTTCAGTTGTCAAGGCCCTAAACTCTGGAATTTCCTCCCTAAACCTCTCTTACTCTCGCTCCTCCTTTAAGATGCTCCTTAAAACCTACAACATTGACCAAGGTTTTGGTCACCTGCCCTAATATCTCCTTATGTGGCTTGGTCTGAAATTTTGTTTGATAACGCTCCTGTAAAGCACCTTTGGACTTTTCATTATGTTAAAGGTGCTATATAAATGCAAGTTGTTGTTGTTGTTGTTCTGTGAGATGTAGTGAGTTTGGTGATTGAATCAGAAGGTGTGCAGACACAGCCTGAGCTAGGAGTAGAGTGCTAAGGATAATAGTAGTAATGAACAGATTTTCAATTAAGGTCCTGTACCTAGATGATTAGAAAAAACAATTTGCATTTACATAGCACCTTTACTGAGGAGACCATCACAAACTGCTTTACAGACTGGGTAAAATAGAGTGAAATAGTTGCTGAGCCATGGTGGGAGAGTTAGGAGAGTTAGTTTAAAACTATGAACTTTAAGAAGGCCTTTAAAAGTGGAGAAAGAAGTAGAGGTGAAGAGGAACAGGGAGCTCCTGAGATTAAGATCAAGTCAGCTGAAGGCTCTGCCAGCACAGACAAATGGATTGGAGGGGAATGGTCAGAGTCAATGAATGTGGGGAGAGGATGAAAAGGCATGGTGGAGCGAGGCCAATGAGGAATTTGAAGATAGTGATGAGCAGTTGAAATTCTATATATTGGGGGTGGGGGGAAAGGAAAGGGTGATGGACATGAGGGATTTTGAAAGGACACAGGTGCCAGAGCTGTGGACAAGTCAAAGTCAATGGAAGGGTGTGAAAGTGGTTGATAGGAGGGTAATGTTGTGGAGCTGGAAGTAATTACTCTTGTTGATGGATAGAATGTGGAGTCTGAAACTCAGCTCAGGATTGAAGGTGATGCTATAGTTTTGCTTGGCCTGATTCAGCCTAGATGGTGGAGATTGCAGGCTTGGGAGGTGCTGTTGAAGAAGCTTTGGCGAGTTGTGTAGTGCATCCTGTAGACAGTAAACACAGCAGCCAGCTAGTCCACTGTTCTGACACAATACTGACTGACTCCTTTTTTTCTTCTCAAGCTGAAATATGGTTGCCATACAATTCTTTCTCAAGGCAATTTTTTTCTTAAATCAGCAAAGACGTCCTGTTGTAACAAACATAGCCAGCCAACAATATGGCTGACTTGCAGCAAAGACTGCAGAACAGTTTATTCCTGAATTCAGAACTGCTCAAGGCCAGTTTATAGAAAGCAGCTCAAGAACTCAAGGAATAGAGAACTTTGATTCCAACCAAAAGATTGGGTTTGAGTCTCAGAGATGCCTGTCATTCAAACTCGCCTGTCTCATCGTCAGACTGGTTGGACAGTGATGTAACAAAGATGGATGGACTGAATAGTCTTTTTCTTGGTTCTATACATTTCGATATAGTTAGCAAGAGTTATTCTATCTTGCCATATTAATGTAGAGATCCTGACACTGTATTGACAATGTAGGGTTGGGTTGTACAAAAGCCGCTTTTGTTGTCAAGCATTGCTCAGTGGTAGCACTGAGGCAGTAGATTGTGAGTCAAGCCCCACTCTAGAGACTCCCTGTACTCAGTTTGTGCCAGCAAGCTGATGCTATCCAGTTTGTACCCCATTCAGTTTGTACCAGAATCCAGTGTTTATGACTGTATGGGGAACCAAAAACAGTTCAAGATTCCTCTGTATTAAACATGGAAGCGGAAAATGCTGGAATTGAAACTGAAACAAACTTCAAGTGTTACCACTCAGAGGCATAAGTCTGGGATCATTATCATCAAAAGCGTGAAGAGCGAAGTTAGAAAGACAGAGGGTTATTAGAACAAGGAAATGCATTCCCACAAGTGGCTATTGAGACAGAGAACATGCAGAGGGCAAAATTAAGGGAGATGCAAAAAATGGGCATTATGGCATCAAATGCCCACTATACACCCAGCCCAATATTCAGTTCCACTAACTTCAATAAAACCGAAGACCGAGTATGTCATATAATGGGGATTTAAAGTGATTCCACTTGTTTTGTTTCACTACCCAAGTCCAATTTCACCCCCTCTTAAAAGGAAATTGGATGTATATTTGAAGAAGGAATATTAAAGGATATTGGGAATATAGGGAAATGGGATTACTGTGGGTAATTCCAGTTGGATAACTACCACCATTGTAGGCAGAATGGGCCAACTCACCTCCCTCTTAACTGTAATTTCCATGATTCCATGAATTGGGCTTGGCAATGAAAAGTTTCTGCCTCCAGTCAAGCAACGTCTTGGTTTTAAAATTCTCATCCTTGTTTTCAAATCCCTCCATGGCCTCACCCCTCCTGACCTCTGTAACCTCCTCCAACCCCACAACTTCAGAGATATCTGCGCTCCTCTAATTCTGGCCTCTTGAGCATCCCTGGTTTTAATCACTTCATCATTGGTGGCCGTGCCTTCAGCTGCCTGGGCCCTAAGCTCTGGAATTCCCTCCCTAATCCTCTCCAACTCTCTACTAAAGGCCTGCTACCCGACCCGATCCCGACGGGACCAGATGACATGTGTCAGGTCCGGGTCGGGTCGGGTCACTCTTCCAGGTCCGGCCTTCGGGCTCGGGTGGGCTCAGGCCAGGTCCGGGTTGGGCCGGGTCCGCGTTGGGCCGGGTCTGGGTCGGACACTCACAGCAAGAAATGTTAAAAGTAAAAAACCTACCTGAGCTGGGAGTCCGGGACGTCAAAGAGTGAAACTCTGAGTCTGCGCAGTGAGCGAGTGAGCGCCTCTATGATGTCATCATGCTCATGCTGCCTCTTCCTGTAGATTGGGAGTCGCAAGGTAGGTGAAGGGAACATCCCGGTGGTCAGGTTGGACTCGGGTCGGGTCGGGTCGGGTCGGGCTCGGGTCCGATGTGGTTCTGTCGGGTTCTGGTCGTGTTTTTTTTTCGTGACCTGAGCAGGCCTCTCTACCTCACTTTCCTTCTTTTGTGGCTCAGTGTCAAATTTTGTTTTATAATGCTCCTGTGAAGTAGCTTTGGATGTTTTATTATATTAAAGGTGCTTTATAAATATAAGTTGTTGTCGGTGGATGAGGGAATTGGAGGTAGCAGGAGACAGGATCGGGTTCAGGTTTGGTGACTCCATTGAAGTACTGTCGAGGAACACATGTGAAGGATGACAATTTGATCAAGGTTTCAGAGGACTGCTGCTCCCCATGGAACTGTACCCAAGTGATAGTCAACCTTCAGTTGAGGAGAGAAGGAAAGGGACTAAACCCTTTAGGAATGACGCAGTGCACCAGCATAACATGCCATAGCTTGGATGATGCAATCTCCTCAGAGGTTGATGACCTCAATTTTTCAGATTATTAGTTCTTCATCTCTGCACAGATGCAGAGGAGCACAGCCTGGTGTATTAAGAAAGAGAGAGAAGGGATGGGAAGAAGAAAATTTTCACACAAGTTACCCCACAGATACATTCTTTATCAACAGGTGTAGGTCTCTTCACCCAAGGGATGGTAGGTGGTATAGGAAATCTAAAGGTGATGATAGTGCGTGGAGTGCAAATAGAGTCTTACACTTTATGGCCCGGATTTGTCGTCAGTGGTAAAGCAATAGCGCTCATCACTGACCTCAAAGAAAACAATCCACAAAGTGACCTCTATGGCACTGACTTCTTTCCTGACAGCAGTATGAATCTGGCACCAAGTCAAGGGGATCTCCAGGCATCCAGCAGCGGTGATGTCAGCAAGCAGGGTAAGCAGCCAATCGCATTGAAGTATTCTTACAGACAGCAAACCAGGAAGTTAAAAGCACTGAATGTCTTTACTTTTAATACAAAATTTCAAATAGCAAAATAAATGATTAATGCTTGGAATAAGATAGAAGCTAAGATAAAGATATACAAACTTGAAAAGTTTTTTTAAAATATGCAAATTTTTTTAACATAATAGAGAAATGTGACATTCCACAAATATAAAATCAGCTTTTCAGGGCCAGAGAGATTGATCATAGTAATTATGAAGTTTGTATGCCATTAAAGACCCAGTTATACCTCATTCAATTAGGTGCAACTTTTTTAAGGCTTTTTACAATGAGACAAGCAGCATAAAAGTGGAAGCTCTCATCGGTTCATAGAATCCTTATTGTGTGGCTCAGTTGGTAGTGCTCTTGCCTCTGAAACACAAGGTTGTGCATTTAAGTCCCACTCCATGGCTTGAGGAAGTACTGAGGGAGTGCTGCACTGTAGGAGGTGCTTCTTTCAGATAAGCTATTAAACTGAGACCCCATCTGCCTGCTCAGGTGGATGTAAAAGAAGAGCAGGGGAGTTATCTCTGGCATCCTGGCCAATATTTAGCCCTTAATTAAAAACACTCTTTCCGGTCATTATCACATTGTTATGTGTGGGAGCTTGCTGTGTGCACATTGGCTGCCACAATTCCTACATTACAACAGTGACTACACTTGTTTTGGCTATAAAACGCTTTCAGATGTCCAGTGATTGTGAAAAGCACTATATAAATGCAAGTCTTTCTTTATTTTTATTGCACTCTGAGGGTGTTGGTGGGGTGAGGGAGACATGAACAGCACACCTTCTGGAGACACATAGAATCACTGACAGCAACTTCTAAATTTCTGTGCTATCCCACGCGAACTCCAGGAGTTGCTGTCAGTTTCATGAGGGCGAACACTGACAATTTCACTGTCATTATCACTGCAAATTCCAGGCCATTTATTTTCTTTAAGCTATTGGGTTTCTCATTGATAAACATTTCTGCTACAAGTAATTTTGTGACAGGGAAATTTGCTGGCATCTTTAAGTTAGACAACAAATTTTTATTTTATTTTATAGATACAGCACTGAAACAGGCCCTTCGGCCCACCGAGGCTGTGCCGACCAACAACCACCCATTTATACTAACCCTACAGTAATCCCATATTCCCTACCACCTACCTACACTAGGGGCAATTTACAACAGCCAATTTATCTATCACCTGCAAGTCTTTGGCTGTGGGCGGAAACCGGAGCACCCGGCGAAAACCACACGGTCACAGAGAGAACTTGCAAACTCCGCACAGGCAGTACCCAGAATCGAACCCGGGTCCCTGGAGCTGTGAGGCTGCAGTGCTAACCACTGCGCCACTGTGCCACCCATTTCTTAATAATTCTTTGGCCTTACATGATCCTTTCAAGAGAATTTTTAAATCAAATTAATTTACTCTAATGTTACTCTATCTGCAACTTCCTCATTGAAAATGATAGTGTAGTCTGTCGGAGAATCACTGTGAGAAGGTGAACCCAATTAATAGCCAATTCCTTCCATCAACATCCACATATCAAATGCATGAATAGAACCTCATTGTAAGCTTGGCGTTAAAATTTTTTAAAATGTCCTTTTCCCCATCCATTTTCACTGTTGTTTCTTCATTCCCCCCTACTCTCCCGAGGACAATTGGGGAAGGTCTTCCTGTGTTAATACCCCCACCCAAGTTGGGCAGAATACTGGCAGAAAAGGGGGAAATAGACAGTGAGCTCTATCATTGCCTCACCAACTGGCCCCACCCCCACCCCCAACAATGATTAACGTTGCCAACACCCCAGGGTTGTCATAGAGTCTCTAAAAATTGAAGATTAATCTCCAGGACACTTCTGCGAGCAAAATACTTTGAGCTCTCCCCTTCCAATTGTTTTCCCACTCAACGTTGGCTGAAACCTCCAATTAAATCCTTGGTCTTGTGTTCGGTGCCCTGTGGTTTCTTTATGTCTCTTGAGTTCCTTCAGGTGCTTGGAGGTGGGATAGCCTTCAGGAGCCCACCATGAATACATAATGACCCCAACTCTGAAAACTGTACAGGAGAGGGCAATGACTGTACCAGAGCAGCAGCCAAAACTCGTCCCTTAGCCTAGTATGGGTGGAATTGGAAATATCCTGTACTTGCTGACCTACATTGACTCCTGGTCCAGCAACACTTTGATTTTAAAATTCTCATCCTTGTGTGCAAATCCTTTCTTGACCTCGCCCCTCCCCACCTCTGTAACCTCCTCCAGCCCCACATCCTCCAAGATCTCTGCACTCCTCCAATTCTCGCCTCGTGAGCATCCCTGATTTTAATCGCTGTACCTTTACTGTCCGTGCCTTCAGCTGCCTGGGCCTAAGCTCTGAAATTCCCTCCCTAAACCACCCCACTTCTCTGCCTCTCTCTCCTCTTTTAAGTTGCTCCCTAAAACCTACATGTTTAACCATGCATTTGGTCACTCCTCCTAATATCCCCTTAAGTGACTTGTGTCAAATTTTGTTTGATTACACTCCTGTGAAGCACCTTGGGATGTTTTGCTACATTAACGGTGCTATATAAATGAAAATTGTTGTTATTATTGGCAGCTATTGCAACAGCATAGCTGAGTCCAATCATATCCTCAACAGAAAGTCTACACGCATGGACCTTCCAGCAGAGATTGCTGAGGAGAGATCAGCAATAAGGAATAGCTTTGAGATATATTATGGCACTCAACCTTTACCCCCAGCTGAGGTTAGCTAACCGAGCACAAATCAAAACCTGGGACCCAATCTGGATGAATCAGTACCAGACAGCTCGATTTATTTACTACTGGCAATATTTCAAAAAAAAAGAGCAGGGGATTTTTCCCCAGCATCCTGGCAAATATTTATCCCTAAACCAACATCACTAAAAAAACAGATTATCTGGTCATTACCACATTGCTGTTTGTGGGATCTTGCTATGTGCAAATTGGCTGCTGTGTTTCTTACATTACAACAGTGACCACACTTCAAAAAGTACTTCATTGGCTGTAAAGTAGTTTTGGGGAATCCTGAGGTCACGAATGGTGCTATATAAATAGGAGTCTTCATTTTACAGGGGTCCTCCCTGGAATTCTTCCTTTTAATTTGATGACTGTTGTCATATTCTGGGGCAGTCTGATTAACCCCAGATGCTATCTTCAAGACCAATCAGTTTAGAACGATTCAGTTTGACAGCCTAGGGCCCTGTTTGTTACATCCAAACCTTCCAGAAAGAATGGACAGCAGATGTTGAAGCAACCCTCTTCTGTCTGTAACTAACACAGTGGAAATTATTTCACAGTCCAGTGAGAAGAATTGGAATGATGGCAGTAAGTCAGGGTTTGAGGCTCGAGAACTATCCAAAAGTGGTCATGCCAGAAGATTTAGGAAAACTGATTTGGAAATTTCTAGGGGGTAGATCTTTGTGTTAATCAGGTGATAGCATGTGGAGAACTATTTCACATCTCTCCCTATTGACATCAATGGGGATAAAAATCAGGAGAGATGTAAAATGGATGGCCAACTCACTATCGTACAATTTACACATGGTCAATAACTACCTCCTAGTCTTTTGGGGTCATTGTAGTCTGCAGGTCTCAAGGGAGCTAACCTAGTATTCTGAAGTATTGTAATAATTCATCCAGTTATTTATTTACAGTCTACTCCCCTCATTTTTGCTCAAAAAATATGAATTATCCAGTCGTTTGCATTAATACAATGTTAATAAGTGAGGTAATTGGAAGCAATTGGATAAGAACCAGAGGACAGCAGAGGAGAATGTTTCTAATACAGCGAGTTGTTGTGATCTGAAATGTACTGCCTGAAAAGGAAGCAGATTCAATCATAACTTTCAAAATTAGATTTTTACTTAAAAAGGATAAATTAGCACAGCTATGGGGAAAGAACAAGCGCAAGTGAGACTAATTGGACAGCTTATTCAAAGAGCTGCCACAGGCGTGGTGGGCCAAATGGCTTCCTCCTGCACTATATGATTTGGACAACTTCACTTCAAATTAAGCAACTTTGAATTTAGAGTGGATTATATTTCTATATCATAGCTATTCATAGAAATATTACGCCAATATTACCAATTACGCCAGCTGTGCCATTTTGATTGCCATGGCAACATTATCTTTTTAATCCTAACACCCTGCCGATTCTCCATATCCCTTTCTTCACAAGTAAGTATCTGTCTTCCTTTTAAAGACTTCAATTTATTCTACAGCTATGGCTACCTGGAGAAGTGGATTCCACATTCTCACAAGTCTGTAGTAGTAGCTATGCAGTGTCAGCCTTAGCTTAGTTGTTAGCACTCTTACCTTTGAGTCAGAGAGCTGAGTTCAAGACCCACTTCAGTGATAAATGCACAATCTGGGCTGATGCTCTCAGTGCAGTGCTGTGAGAGCACTCCATTCTCAAAGATGCTGCCTGTCCAGTAGCACATTAAAAGTGAGTCCCTGTTGGCCATCTTGGGTGGATGCAGAAGATTTGATGGTGCAATTTTGAAGAAGAGCAGGGGAGTTCCCCCTGGTGTCCTAACCAATATTTATCCCTCAACTAACAGCACAAAAAAAACAGATTATTGGGTCATTATCACATTGATGTTCGTGTAAGCTTGCTGTGCGCAAATTGGTTGCTGCATTTCCTATATTACAACAGTGACTACACTTCAAAAATACTGCAGCGGGTGTAAAGTGATTTGATTCTGAGGTTGTAAAAGACGCTATAGAAATGCAAGTACTTTCAATCTTTTTCTTGCTCTTCAAGGTGAGTGCAGATTGATATCCATGCAGTTATATCAATAAGTTACGTCTTTGCCTGAGAGGCCACACCTGCTGCAAAAAATCCATAATGGTAGCCCTCAGGGACTTCTCTAAAGAGTGTGTACACATTTTACAACTTTCCTGAAACACATGGGGATTTTGGCAGGAATTTTGAGAAACAGCCATAAAATAATGAAGGGCTAAAAAGCCCCATGGGCTGTTGGTATCCCCCAGATTCCATGCCAGGAGGAAACATCAAAAAAGGGTGAATGCTTCTGGGAACTGGACAATACTGTGACTGAGAGTATTGCCTTCACAGTGGCAGGGAGCAAACAAAGAGGTTATGGAAAGGTTTAACGTAAAAACACAGGTTGCACTGTTATCCGCCACAGGAATGCTGGAAAGTGCCCAGTTACTGTAAAGTTATCCCCCTCCACCCTTTACTGTAACCTGCCTCTCCTCAAAGCTGCCTTTGTCAGGTCACATTTGGATGCGATTAGGACACTGGAGTACCGACACCTGTCATTTAGTTTCAATTTACTAGGCTTTACTGGTCAGGGGAGTCTTCGAACCCAACTCCAAAAGAACCCGTTGCAACAGGATCTTCATGGCAGAGAGGTTTCAGTATTATTTTAGTACAGTGGCAAAGCATTGATGAAAGCTTTGAAACTGGACTCGTATTATCCAGCTGGATAATTTGCAATCTGTTTTTTTCTTATAAGAGTACCTGTGTTAAAGAATGTTGCCTTATTCATTGTTTGTGGTAGTTGTAACCTCTTCGAGTTCTGTCCAATCACACTGGTATTGTCTTCGTATTCTGCTTACGAATAGAGTGTCTCAGGTCTACGTATTTTGTGACGATTCCAAGTTACAAGCCATTTCAAAATTAGGGGTCGACCTCCCATTTGAAGCCTCTTAGCCTCAGTAAGTTATTCAAACCATTTGCTTTACTGAGGCTAACTGTACAGCCCCTGGGATACAAACAGTGTGAAGGGCACAGAGGGCACAAAATTCTTGAACTGCACTCAAGAGAACTTTTTTAGCCAGTACGTAACAAGCCCAATGAGAGGAGGCACAATTCTAGATTTAGTCTTAGGAAATGAAGCTGGGCAAGTGGATGAAGTAGCAGTGGGTGACCATTTTGGAGATAGTGACCATAATACAGTTAGTTAAAGCATAATCATGGAAAAGGACAAAGATAAAACAAGAGTAAAAGTTCTAAATTGGGGGAAGGCAAATTTTAGGAAACTGAGAGGTAATCTGGCAAGAGTGTACTGGATATAGCTACTTAAAGGGAAATCAGTGGCAAACCAGTGGGAGGCATTCAAAAGCGAGATTCTGCAGGCACAGTGTAGACATGTCCCCACAAAGAAAAAGAGTGGTACTGCCAAATCTAGAGCCCCCTGGTTATCTAGAAGCATACAGGGTAAGATAAAGGAGGAAAAGAAAGCTTATGACAATCACAAAAAACTTTATACTTTAGAAAGCCTAGAGGAGTATAGAAAGTGCAAGGGTGAAGTAAAAAAGGAAATTAGGAAAGCAAAGAGAGGACATGAAAAATTATTGGCAGGTAAAATCAAGGAAAACCCAAAGATGTTTTATCAGTACATTAAGAGCAGGAAGATAACTAAGGAAAGGATAGGGCCTATCAGAGATGTACAAGGGAACTTATGCGTGGATGCAGAAGATGTGAGCAGGGTTCTTAATCAGTTTTTTTGTCTCTGTCTTCACAAAGGAGAAGGTTGATACAGACATTGCAGTTAAAGAGAAGGAGTGTGAAATATTAGATACGATAAGCATAATGAGAGAGGAAGTACTAGAGGATCTGGCATCCTTGAAAGTGGATAAATCGCCAGGTGGATTGCATCCCAGGTTGTTAAAGGAAGCCAGGGAGGAAATAGCGGATGCTTTGAGGATCATCTTCAAATCCTGACTAAATACAGGTGAGGTACCAGAGGATTGGAGGTGTGTGAACATTGTACCATTGTTTAAAAAGGGTGCGAGGGATAGACCAAATAATTATAGGCCAGTCAATCTGACCTCGGTGGTGGGTAAATTATTAGAATCAATTCTGAGAGACACGATAAACTGCCATTTAGAAAGGCAAGGATTAATCAGGGATAGTCAGCATGGATTTGTTAGGGGAAGGTCGAGTCTTACAAACTTAATTCAATTTTGTGAGGAAGTAACAAGGAGGATTGATGAGAGTAGTGCAGTGGATGTGGTCTACATGGATTTTAGTAAGGCATTTGACAAGGTCCCACATGGCAGACTGGTCAGAAAAATGAAAGCCCATGGGATACAGGGGAATGTGGCAAGTTGGATCCAGAATTGGCTCGGTGACAGGAATGACGTCGACGGATGTTTTTGCCAATGGAAAGCGGTTTCCAGTGGCGTTCCACAGGGCTCAGTGTTGGGTCCCTTGCTGTTTGTGGTATATATTAATGATTTAGACTTAAATGTGAGAGGCATGTTTGGGAAATTTGCTGGTGACACAAAAATTGGCCGTGTAGTTGATAGTGAAGAGGATAGCCGTAGACTCCAGAATGATATCAATGGTTTGGTTGAGTGGGCGGAAAAGTGGCAAATGGAATTCAATCCGGAGAAGTGTGAGGTAATGCATTTGGGGAGGGCAAATAAAGCGAGGGAATACACAATAAACGGGAGGATATTGAGAGAGGTAGAGGAAGTGAGAGACCTTGGAGTGCATGTCCATAGGTCCCTGAAGGTGGTAGGACAGGTAGATAGAGTGGTGAAGAAGGCATATGGAATGCTTTCCTTTATTGGTCGAAGTATAAAATACAAAAGCAGGGATGCAATGCTGGAACTGTATAAAATGCTGGTTAGGCCACAGCTGGAGTATTGGATACAGTTACCACATAACAGGAAGGATATAATTGCTCTGGAGAGAGTACAGAGGAGATTTACAAGAATGTTGACAGGGCTTGAAAATTGCAGCTATGAGGAAAGATTGGATAGGCTAGGGTTGTTTTCCTTAGAACAGAGGAGGCTGAGGGATGATTTAATTGTGGTGTAAAAAGTTATGAGGGGCCTAGATAGAGTAGACAGGAAGGACCTGTTTCCCCTAGCAGAGAGGTCAATTACCAGGAGGCACAGATTTAAGGTGATTGGTAGAAGGATTAGAGGGATCATGAGGAAAAACTTTTTCATCCAGAGGGTTGTGGGTGTCTGGAATTCACTGCCCGGATCAGTGGTGGAGGCAGAAACTCCCAACGTAGTGGTAATGTCACTGGACCAGTAATCCAGAGCCCAGGCTAATGCTCTGGGGACATGGGTTCGAATCCCACGATGGCAGATGGTGAAATCTGAATTCAATTCATAAATCTGGAATTAAAAGCTAGTCTAATGGTGACTATGAAACCACTGTCGATCGTTGTAAAAACCCACCTAGTTCACTAATGTCCTTTAGGGAAGGAAATCTGCCATCCTTAACTGGTCTGGCCTACATGTGACTCCAGACCCACAGCAATGTGGCTGACTCTTAAATCCTTCAGTTGGCGATTAGGGATGGGCAATAAATGCTGGCCTAGCCAGTGGCGTGCACATCCCTTGAACGAATAAAAATAAATAAGGAGCTCACTTCTGAAGTAGGGGTTGTGCAGAGGGAGCTTTCCTCTGTATCTGGTTGTGCTGCTAGATGCTGACACTGAGTGCCTGAAGCAGGAAGAGTTTGATTCTCTTGTACTAACACACCCTCACCTTGTGATGCTCAGACCTATGGGTCCAGAAGATCCAAGATCCCATCTCTTCCTTGCTCTGTTGAAATGTCTGAATTAGGTTGGCTAAAAGTTGTTGCAATTATCCTTGGGACCTCTTGCCAAGTTTCCTTCTTCTGTTCACTATCCAACAACCTGATGTGAAAAGTGTATAGTGAACAATTTTACTCTTGAATGAGATTTGTGCGTGGGGAGTGGGTTGGGGTTGGGAGAAGGGGTGGGTGTGGTAGGGAAGGGGGTTGGGCCAGAACAAGCAACAAAGATTCATGTAGACATTAGTGAGACTGAGAGAGATTTTAGCTCCAGGAAGCAGCAGGTTAACAACAAAGAGCGAGGGAAATAAGGACAAGTTTATTTGAATCATAAAGGGAGCTAAACACCAAAGAAGCTAAAAGAGCTGCTTTAAGATAACCGCATGACAGAAACAACTTAAGAAGAGGTGCTGAGCATTTCTAAATGAGAGCATGGTGATGGTTACCATAAGCAACGCTGAGCTTAAAGTGATCCAAAACCCCAGAACAGATGAATAATTAAACCTCCATTTAAGGCCCTCAGCACGTCACAAAATTACTAAAGCACAATGTTCGCAAAAGGAGGTCAGAACGTTTTAGCTGCAGTCAACCCACTTGGATATAGTACACATGAGGCAAGTCATCAAGGAATGTCCACACCAGATGTCTATTGCCTCTTTGCTTTGACACGTTTGGTCAATGCTCTCCATATTAATGCACCATTCCGTGCGAAGCATTCAAATCAGCCAGCTGACGCAGAGGCATTTACCCTCTATCAAAACCTTTCATAATTTTAAAGATCTTTTCTAGGTCATTTGTAAGCCTTCTCTTTTCAGTTTGCTCATCATTTCCTGATAGGTATAACCTCAGAGATCCGGCATCATTCTTGGAAATCGTTTTTGTGCCCTCTCCAAGTGCCTTCATATCCTTTTACAATATGGTGACCAGAATTACTCACACTATTTCAAATGTGGTCTAACCGAGTTTCAATACAAGTTTAGCATAATGTCTCTACTTTTCAATTCGATGCATCTGGAATTAAACCCCCAGTGCTTGGTTTGTTTGTTTTTTAATAACCTTGTTAACCAGGAGTGAAAACAACACAAGACAGCAGTGCCAGAGTCTGTCTCCTAAAGGGCTGATGTATTCATGATATTTGCATGCATGGGGAAAGATGGTGCAAACCCTGTCTGCAACACTCTCCCAACTGAGGATACTAGGAGAGGGTGAGAAGAAAAATAAGATTTATTTTGTTATTTGGGTCTGATGTATACAATTCATAGAATCATAGAATGGTAGAGCATAGAAGGAGGCCATTCTGCCCACCATGCCTGTGCCACCTCTTTGAAAGAGCTATCCAATTAGTCCCACTCCCCCTCTTTCCCCATAGCCCTGCAAATATTTCCTTTTCAAGTATTTATCCAGTTCCCTTTTGAAAGTCATTATTGAATCTGTTTTCACCATCCTTTCAGGCAGCACATTCCAAGTCACAACTTACTGCGTAAAAACATTTCTCCTCATCTCCGCTTTGTTTCTTTGGTGAATTATGTTCAATCTGTGTCCTCTGATTACCGACCGGCTTGTAAATGGAAACCATTTTCTCACTAGCTCCTCTATCAAAACCCTTCATAAGGTTCAACACTAAATACATATAAGATAGTGAATAAGGTTGCAATTCTCCCCGTGGGCAAGGATGTGACTGAGTCACATGGAGTTGTGTATCATTCACTAGCGTGAAACATTTCTTATTTATGGAGACATTGGACATACTTTATTAATATGAGTTAGATAAATCATCTTTTTATGCTGTTTCCCTTTTTTGGGTTTCCCCATGCCCACACCATGTTCACGCAGAAGACAACAACAACTTTCATTTATATAGCACCTTTAATGGTGTAAAACATCCCAAGATCCTTCACAGGAGCATTATCAAATAAAATGTGACACCAAGGCACACAGGGAGTTAGTAGGACTGGTAACCAAAAGCTTGGTCAAAAAGGTAGGTTTCAAGGAGCATCTTAAATGAGGAGAGATAGGTGGAGAGGTGGAGAGATCTAGGGATCGAATTCAAGGCTTAGGGCCCAGGCAGCTGAAGGCAGCTGAAGATCAGGGATGTGAATGAAACCAGGAATATAGGTGCACAGAGATCTCAAAGGGTTGTAGGGCTTGTGTGGCTCAGTGTCAGGTTTCTTTTTGGTAACACTCCTGTGAAGCACATTGGGATGTTTTACTACATTAAAGGTACTATATAAATGCAAGTGCTGCTTAACGCAAGTAAAGCCAGTCAGAGCTAATATGGAGGCTTCCACGAACACAATCCTTGCCTCATTTCCTGCCTAAATCAACAGATTTAAAATACTTCTATATTTACACCAGTGAACTCAATGACAAGTTATTAAAATTCTGCTGTTTTCAGGGTATTAACTGAGGCAGTACTGTGGAGAGAATGAAGTATGAAATTAGTTCCTAATATATCTGAATAAATTATGCAAATGAGATCAATGATAAAAAAACATTTTACAGAACTGTTCCCCATCATCAGAGGTATAATGATATTTATATAACAAGCATACATTTAAATATATTAAAGTTTTCAAAGTGACTACATCAAATTGTATTCCTTTACTGTCACCACACTCTCCTAACAAGGCTGCAGTGTGTATATAATCAGATATTAGAGTAGGATACCTAGCTCGCACTCAGTTATTGGGAGAGGCTAAGTTCTTGGCCTTTTGGCTAAGAGCAAGTGTAGTATCTGTTCTTATCAGTACTTACTTGGCAGAGAAGAGACCATGATCATTGCCTTTTGATCCTGGGTAGGCTTTGAGTGAAATGGTTATAACCAAGCTTCAGGCCAGGGAGTGCGAAACACCGTTCGGGTGGACGTGAAGGACAAGGAAGGTGATGCACTGGTCGATTGCACCTTCTTTGACAAGAAAATCCTCTTCGATTGCTGTGGATTTCAAGCTACGGACATCTTCTGCCTGCAGGATTTCCCCGGCAGTGGATACTTTGACGTGATGTTCCGGAACGTGGCGGGATGCATCAGGTTCCTGAAGGCGTTCAAGGAGAAAGGGGACCGGGCGCCACTGTCGATCCTCACAGCGGAGCCGCTCTTCACGCTTCCGTCACAACGGGACCGGGTGGTGACGATTCACCTCGACAACCCCCATGTTCCGGTGGTGGATGTACTCACCTTTCTCGCCAGGTACGTCGAGGTGGCCGGCAGCAGCACTGATGGCAAAGACCCCTATGGGATTTGGACCAGCAAGTGGCAGGTCAAGGTGACCTTGAAGGTCGATGCCAGTGGAGCCATCATCCACCCTCCCTCCAGCTTCGCTATCGGGGGAAGTCGAGGCTTCTTGGTCTACGCTGGGCAGCCCAGAGTATGCCGCACCTGTGGCAAATCTGGTCACGTGGCAGCAAACTGCAGCACGGTTGTTTGCAAGAACTGCAAGGAGGAAGGCCATCAGACCAAGGACTATAAAAAGACTAAGTGTTGCAACTTGTGAGGTGTGGCAGGCCATCTCTACAAAACCTGCCCCAAACGCTGCCTCAGTTATGCTCAGGCGGCAAGGTCCAAGCAAAGGCCGGGAGAAGGTTCGACGAAGGTGTCCGGTGTTCGAAAGGAGACAAGCAACCTTCTCCGCAGTGAGGAACTTCAACCTGAGAAAGAGAAGAAAGGGGAGGCAGCTGAAACCAATGACCCAGCACCTACCCTGCACCCAGAAACCCCTCCTCCACAGACAGAATCAATGGAGGACGAGGCAGCAGATGGACAAACTGGTCAGTGGCAAGTGGTCCAGAGGAAAACCACAAAGGAAAAACCTCCAAAAGCGGAACAGGCCACCACCCAAACCAGTGGCAAGAGGAGGCTACCTTCTGAAACAGACTACAACAGCTCCTCTTCACTGGACGAGGAAGTGCTGGAACGACGGCCCCTTCAAAAGAGGTGGCAGAACTCCAAGGAGATGGAAGATAAAGCCCCCCAGCACCCGGGCACGGGAAGCTGTGATGGGCCCGGCGTGCCCCAACCCCAAAGCGCCACACGTAACGACATGGTCAACACATCCCAGCTCCGGGACACCGAGAGCAAAGACACATCTGGCGCACCTCAGCTCCGGGAAGCCGGGAGCAGTGATGTTTTCGAGGAGGAACAGAGGGGAACAGCAGAGGAAAACCCAATCCTTGCTGCCTACAAGACCCCCCCGATGTCACCCCAGCGGAACAAACCCTGCATGAAAAACCAGGAGGGGTTTCTGAGCCCAACCAAGGTGAAACAGCTTGCGCACACTATGGGTATGCAGGAACATCCCGAAGGACTGGGACTAGCAAGGACAAATGGTATGGGAAGCAACAACTAACTTTAAAAAAATGGGTATAAGAATTGCTTCCATTAATGTGCGTAGCATTAAATCCACTACGCAATGTGTTTCAACCTTGGATTACCTCGCCAAGGTCAAAGCCGACCTACTGTTTCTGCAGGAGTGTGGAATACCACACCTCAGCACCTACAGGCAGTGGTCGCGATGGTGGTCCCACAGGCCATCGATCTGGTCGGGTGGTAATGATTGCCGTTCCTCCGGCCTGGGTATTCTGCTGCGGGGAGGTAACTTCACCATCTCCGAAGTTAAGGAGGTGGTGGGCGGTTGCCTCCTCGTAGCAGACGTAATGTACAACAACGCTCTGCTCCGGTTGATCAACGTGTACGCCCGGTTCAATGCAGCGAGCGGCTGACCGTCTTCCAGCAGCTCCCACTGCTGCTGGCGACGTCCAGGCCGGTCATCCTAGGCGGTGACTTCAACTGCATCATCAATGCAGCTGGACGATCCGGCAGTGACGACAGCAAACTGGATGCTACGTCCAGATTCCTAATAGAAACAGTTAAAGATGCCAAACTGCACGACGTCTTCAGCAAACCTGCATATGGAGTGCAGCGCAGATACACATGGTCAAGATAGGACGGGTCTGTCCGTTCCAGGATTGACTTCCTGTTTGTGTCCTGCGCCATCATGGTCAGATCCACCGACGTCAAGCCGGTGTTCTTCTCCAACCACTGCCTCTTACTGGCCGACTGTCACTTACAGGACGACCAGCGGGTTGGCAGGGGGACGTAGAAGCTCAATGCTACACTGCTAACCCCAGAGAACATTGAGGAACTCAAAAGCGATTACAAAGTTTGGAGGACCGTGAAACCCCTCTTTGAGTCTCCAGTTCACTGGTGGGAAGCGATCAAGGAGAACATCAAGAGGTTCTTTATCCGCAAAGGGGTTAAGAGGGCGAGAGAGAGACAGAGGGCAATGTCCCGACTCCAGAAAAGTATGCAAAATCTGCTCCGGCTGCAGTCGATGGGGGTCGAGGTCAAGGAGGACCTCCAAGAGGTGAAGAGCCAGCAGGCCTCGCTCTTTGCCACGGAGGCCTCCAAGATCATCTTCCGGTCCAGAGTCCGCTCCATTGAGCAGGATGAGACGTGCTTGCGTTACTTCTTCCAAAAGGTACACAGAGAGAGCTCTGTTATCAGCAACCTGAAGGAAGAGGATGGCTCGGTGACGTCTTTGCAGTCTGACATATGAAGGATCAGCAAATCCTTTTATGCTGGGCTGTATGACGCGAAGCCCACAAACAGCAGAGCCTCCCAGTCCTCCCTGTCATCTATCACAGTGGTCTTAGATGACAGCATGAGGGAGAGACTGGACAAACCGCTAACTCTGGACGAGCTGACAAAGGCCGTCAAGTCCTTCGAGACGAGTAAAACTCCTGGAAGCGACAGCTTACCGGTCGAGTTGTACTCGGCCCTGTGGGACTGGGTTGGCCCGGACCTGCTGGAAGTATACGAGAGTATGCTCCTGGCCGGCAGCATGTCAGAATCCATGAGGAAAGGCATCATCACCCTCATTTACAAGCAGAAGGGGGAGAGGGCAGAAATCAGAAATTGGCGGCCCATCTCACTGCTTAATGTTGACTACAAGATTCTGTCCAAAGTCATAGTCAGTCGAGTCAAATCTGCTCTGGAGTTGGTGATCCACCCCGATCAGACCTGTACTGTACACAGCAGGAAGATCACTGATAGCCTCGCGCTACTCAGGGATACGATCGCCTACGTACGGGACAGGAGTGTGGACACCTGCCTCATCAGCCTGGACCAGGAGAAGGCTTTTGACAGGATATCGCACACCTACATGATGGACGTGCTTTCCAAAATGGGGTTTGGGGAGGGAATCTGCAATTGGATCAAACTGCTCTACATAAACATCAGTAGCGCAGTCTCAATCAACGGGTGGGAATCGGAAAGTTTCCCGATCAAATCTGGAGTCAGACAGGGCTGTCCTCTCTCCCCGGTCTTGTTTGTTTGCTGTATTGAACCCTTTGCTGAGTCTATTAGGAAGGATGCGAGCATAAGAGGGGTGACAATCCCAGGCAGCGGAGGCACTCAGGTTAAAACCTCCCTGTACATGGATGACGTCACCGTCTTCTGCTCAGATCTGCTGTCCGTGCACAGACTGATGAGCATCTGCGACCAGTTCGAACTGGCCTCGGGAGCCAAAGTTAACCACGGCAAGAGCGAGGCCATGTTCTTTGGGAACTGGGCTGACCGGTCCTTTGTCCCCTTCACCGTTAGGTCAGATTACCTGAAGGTGCTGGGGATATGGTTCGGACGGGCCGGGGCGTGCACCAAAACATGGGAGGAGCGAGTAGCCAAGGTACAACAAAAGTTGGGCATGTGGGGGCAGCGATCTCTCTCCATTGTGGGTAAGAACCTGGTCATCAGGTGCGAGGCGCACACGTTGTTGCTCTACGTGGCGCAGGTCTGGCCCATACCCCACTCCTGCGCTGTGGCAGTCACCCGAGCCATTTTCCACTTCATCTGGGGATCTAAAATGGACCGGGTCCGGAGGGACACGATGTTCAAATCTCTGGATAAGGGCGGGAAAAATGTACCCAACGTGGCCCTCATCCTGATGACCACCTTCATGTGTGGCTGCATCAAGCTGTGTGTAGACCTCCAGTACACAAACTCCAAGTGTCACTACGTGCTGAGGTTCTATCTGTCCCCGGTGTTGCAAAGGATGGGCCTGGTCACATTGCCACGGAACGCTCCATCCAGTTGGACTGTGCCGTACCACCTATCCTTCGTGGAGCAGTTTCTGCAGGAAAACACCTTTGACCACCAATCCATCAGGCAGTGGTCTGCATGGAATGTCCTCAAGGCCCTACGGGAAAAGGAGACGGTGGATCCTGTCGGATGGTTCCCCGAGCAGACCGCCAAAGTCATTTGGCGGAATGTCTCATCACCAGAACTTTCAAACAAGCACCAAGATGTAGCTTGGCTGGTGGTGAGAAGAGCCCTCCCCGTCAGATCCTTCCTGCACGCCCAAAGTCTCACCCCCTCCGCTCAATGCCCGTGCGGTGGCTGTGGTGGGGAAGAGACGGTTGCCCACCTCCTTCTGGAATGTGTCTTTGCAAAGCAGGTGTGGAAAGAGATGCAGTGGTTTTTGTCAAGGTTCATCCCAAGCAGCTCTGTCACACAGGAGTCTATGCTCTACGGGCTGTTCCCAGGGACGCACACCGAGACAAACATCAACTGCTGCTGGAGGACTATCAATTCGGTGAAAGACGCCCTGTGGTCTGCCCGAAACTTGCTGGTCTTCCAGCGCAAAGAGTTGTCCACGACCGAATGTTGCAGACTGGCACATTCCAAGGTCCAGGACCACGTGCTGAGGGACGCACTAAAGCTTGGGCAGCCGCAACAAAGGCTCAATGGGGAAAGACCACAGTGTAAGGTCCCCCCACCAAGCTGAACGGAGGGGCTAGATCCATGGGAAACCCCTCGAACTGTATCGGGAAAATTTTGTCTCCTGTAAAATGCAAAAATGTATCTGGCACGACAAATGTGAAATGGAAGGGTTGTGAGGCAACTCATGATTGTATTGAAGCAAACGGACCTCCTTTGTAATTTTTGACTTGGTGCTGTTTGAAACTGTTTGGTAATGTATTTTTTACAGATTTTTATAAATAAAGTATATTTTGGAATTAAAAACAAATGTTAGCAGATATCAGATATCAGGAAGGGTAGTGGCAGGAGTACTACTGCATTTGTACACCCTGCTCCAATTATTCCACCTACCATTAGTGCCAGTAGCCCCCTGGTACCTTATCATAGTTGTCAGTCTTCATGAATGAGTCTAAACAGTGCATGTCAGTGAGCCTTTTAACCAAGGAAGGTTTCTCTACAAGAAAGGGTGAAATCACAGCAGAGACATATTCATTCAGCTGACGATGTTATCAGGAATGAGGAGAGTTTGGAAAAGTTAGGACCATTCTCCTTGAAACAGAAAAAGTTAAGAGGTGACCTATTAGAGGTTTTCACGATGATGAGAGCTTTTGATTGAGTAGACAGAGAAAAATCTATTCTGTCTGGCAAGTAGGTCAATAACAAGAGGTCATAGATTCAAAATCATTGGCAAAAGATCTAGAAGGATGATGAGGAAAATTTTATTTTCACTGAGTGTTGTCAGGGTCTAAAAGTCTCAACCTGAAAGCTGATTCCATCAATAATTTTAAAAGAAAGTTGGACAGATACTTGAGGATGAGGAACTTAAAGGGTTACAGACAAAAAGCATGGGTATGTGGGACTAAGCACCTCAGCTCCTTCAAAGATCCAGCACAGACACAATGGGCTGAATGGCCTCCTTCTTTGTTATACGTTTCTCTGATTCTATTTTCAGTCAACATCTACAAAATGTGCATTTTACAATCATCAGGACTGGGAGTCTCAGTTAATTGTTTAACCTTCCCATTCTGAGTGAGCTGAGGCTAACTTCTCAAGGGCAATTAGGGATGGGCAATAAATGTTGGCCTGGCCAGCGACACCCACATCGCATGAACAAATTTTTAAATACTGTAATTATTTCCAGGTCAGGTGAGACCAGCTCCATTAGCACCAAGGATCAAAGGTAAATAACTTTGTGATTTAGATAGCTCAGTATCATAGCAGGAAATGCCAGCACTTAATTGCTGTCCCTGTCCCACATGGAACCTGCAGTACAATCTAAGCTGAGATAATAGGAAATGAAGGATCTACAGTGCCATCACAGGTGGGAGGGCAAAATTACAATGTGACTAGTTTACATAGACTATTTCCATTGTAAATGTGACCGTAGAAAATTATAACAGAAAAAGTTGACAGGAAAGATAAACCAATGTAAGTTTTTAATATCGTATAGATAGTTTTATGCATAGGGTTATATTTTCAGAATATACTGTTAATGTATAGCTATTGAAAAACATTAATGAATGAAATTGTAAGGTATTGTTAGGATATTGTGAGAATGTAAAAATTATTAAATGAGACCTTGTCGCAAAGAATTGCCTAGATGAATTAACTTGCTGTGTTAGATGTATCCATAGGTGTTGGTTGTGGCTCCATGGTAGCATGTTTGTTTCTGAGTTAGAAAGTTGTGAGTTTAAGTCCCACTCCAGTGGGTTGAACCCATAAGCTGTACTGCTGGAGGTTCTGTTGCTTGGCTGAGATGTTAAAATTGAGTCCCCCTTGGCCCTTTTAGATGCCCTCTGGCTGCTGTTATTCCCTACATTCCAACAATGATTACACTTCAACAAATATTTCATTGGCTGCAAAGCATTTCAGGACATCCTCAGGTTGTTAAAATGGGGCTAACTAAATGCAAATCTTTGTTTAGGTAACCTTAATGAAGGTAAGAGTGCTCCTGCCATGATTAGCCTCAATGTATTTGCTTTAGGGAGAGGACAAAAAAATCAACTAGGATTCCTGCTCCTGATCCTCATCAAGTCATCCAGTGTGAAAGTGCTCATTGGGCGATAGTAAGGTCAGGATATTGGATATTGAATAAAGACAGGAAGTTCCATAACTGTGTCCAGAAAAAATACCCTTTCACTCCAAGAGCAAATCAAAGCGCAGTCCGGAAAAAACAGTTCTACAAAAACATAATTTTCAGGGTAATCGGAAAGCCAAGGCTCACTAATGTCTCAATTGGTGAATACACTGTCCAGTTCTCAAGTGAACCATCCAGGCCAAGAAGCCACCACATTAGAGTGGGAGTCAATGATCAATTAGCTAATCTCAGCCCGATGCAGTGGTAGGATGGCCTATGACAGCTGGCTCGGACAGAAAAGGTAGGAACATAGGGACAGGAGGAGGCCCTTCAGCCCTTCAAGCTGGTTCCTCCATTCAATTAAATCATGGCTGATCTGTACCTAAACTCCATTTACCTGCCATGCCTCCATATCCTTTAATATTCTTGGCTGGCAAAAATCTATTGATCTCAAATTTAAAATGATATTGATTGAGCTAACATCTATCAGTTTTTTTGTTCCACATTCCTTTGCGTGAAGAAGTGCTCCTAACTCCTCTCCTGAATCGCCTGCCTCTGGGGTAAGCTAGGGGGTTTCTTTTGATCCTGATCAATATCCTGCGACTGGGAGCTGCCCAGGCAGTAGTCGGCCAAGAACAAGATTTGGACTTGGCTGTGATGCCTTAAGTGGGTGAATAACTTACTGCTTTGGCTTACACAAAACAAAGACTTGCATTTAAATAGTGCCCTTCACAACTTCAGGGTGTCCCAAAGTGCTTTACAGCCAATTAAGTACTTTTGAAGTGTAGTCACTGTTGCAATGTAGGAAATGCAGCAGTCAATTTCTGCATAGCAAGATTTCACAAACAGGTGATAATGCCCAGATCCCCTGTTTTTTAGAAATGCTAATTGAAGGATAAATATAGGCCAGGACACCGGGGAGAACTCCCCTTCCCTTCTTCAAAATAATGCCATGGGATCTTTTACATTCACCTGAGAGGGCAGACAGGTGCCTTGATTTAAAGTCTTATCTGAGAGATGGCACCTCTGAAAGTGCAGCATTCCCTCAGTACTACACTCAGAGTGGCATCCTGGATGATGGGTTCAAGTCTCGAGCCGTGGAATTTGAGCACGACACTTTTTGGCCTCAGAAGCAAAAAAGGGCTAATTACTGAGCCACAGCTGGCACAAGGAATGGTAACACAAGCAAGATTCAGGAAGGTAGTCAGTGCCCATGGCAATGCGAGTCAGCATGACTTCAGAAAAGAAAGGGAAATAGAATTGGAACCTAAAAGAGATTCAATGCACTCCTGGAGATGAAACCAATGTTAGATACATGGCGCCAGCAAGAATCAACATCAATCAACATACGACAGTTCAATCAACAGCATTGATTTGCAACTGCAGGAAATATTGCCTGGAACTTAGAAGCCTAGGAATTACAATTGCAAAATCTGCAGACAGAATCAGTAACATGTCTCCATCTATTATCATAACACAGGAATCAGCCCTTCAGATTTTTTGATGCTGATTGGAGGAACAAATATTGGCAGGACACTGGGGAGATGTCTCATCCGAAAGACAGCACTTCTGACAGTGCAGCATTCCTTCAGTGTCAGCTGGATTTTCTGATCTACAGGCTCTGCAGAAATGAGGGGAGCGGGGGAGGGAGGAGCTGGAAATTGTGTGCTGGCACAGAATGGGCATTATCGCATCTGCTGGCAGGTCTCTCTACCTTAGCTTAAAGGGGCTGCAAAAAAGGGAAGAGAGGATTGACACAGAATGCTGGAAACATTCTGCACAGAAACATTCTTCACAGAATCACTACAGAGTAGAAGGAGGCCATTCGGCCCATCATATCTGCACCGGCTCTCCGAATGAACAATTCATCTAATGCCATTCTCCGCCTTCTCCCTGTAACCCTGAACATTCTTGCTTTTCATATAACTGTCTAATTCCCTTTTGAATGCCTCAATTGAACCTGCCTCCACCACACTCTCAGGCAGTGCAGTCCAGACCTTAACCATTCACTGTGTGAAAGAGCTTTTCCTCATGTCATTTTTGCTTCTTTTGCTAATTACTTTAAATCTGTGTCCTCTCGTTCTCGATCCTTTCACTAGTGGGAACAGTTTCTCCCTATCTACGCTATCCAGACCCCTCATGATTTTGAATACCTCTATCAAATCTCCTCTGAGCCTCCTCTTCTCCAAGGAAAACAGTCCCAACTTCTCCAATCTATCTTCATAACTGAAATTCCTCATCCCTGGAAACATTCTCGTCAATCATTTCTGCACTCTCTCCACATGCCTTCACATCTTTCCTAAAGTGTCAGTCAGAATTTATAGAGAACACAGACAGGCAAACATTTCAGATGCGGACCCCTTTGACCCTTCCTCCGGTTCTGATGAAGTCCGCCTCTGAAACCTCAACCCATCTGATCTCTCCACAAATACTGATTTACCTGAGGATTTTCAGCATTTTTTGTGTTCATTCAGATTTCCAGCATTTGCAGATTTTTCTTTTTGTGTAAGCGTTTCTTTTTAAACTATTCTTCATAGGTACCCAGTACAGTCAGCCCTGTCTGACAATCTGGTCCCTATTCGCATATTGTCCTATAAGGAGGGATTGAATAGAATCAGCCTATACACTCTGGAGTTTAGAAGAATGAGTGGTGATCTCATTGAAACATATAAAATTCTTAGAGAGCTTGACAAAGTAGATGCAGAGAGGCTGTTTACCTTGGCTGTAGACTCGAGATCTAGGGCTCTTCGTCTCAGGTTAAGAAGTCGGCCATTAAAGACTGAAATAAAGATAAATTTCTTCGCTCAAAGTGTTTGTGAACCTTTGGCATTCTCTACCACAGAGAATTGTGGATGGTCAGTTGTTGAGTATTTTGAAGACTGAGATGGATAGATTTTTGGACAAGATGGGCATCAAGGAATATGGGAGTAGGGTGGGAAAGCGGAGTTGAGGTAGAGATCAACCATGATCTTATTGAATGGTGGAGCAGGCTGAACGGGTCGTATGGCCTACACCTGCTCCTATTTCTTATGTTCTTTTTGATGTTATACTCCCGCTTGATATTCAGTTCCATTACTTTATTAGAATGGAAGACTAGTTGGTTGTATAATGTGCAACCAATTGATAATGCCCATTTAGCGTTACTTCCCAAGATGAATTCACAGCCCTTATGATATTTCCTTACCCTTTATGTCAGCAGCTTCCAGGGGTTCCTCTAACAATGACTGGTTAAGCCACCGATGACCCAAAGTTCTGCTTAGGCTTGGCCTGATTAACAAATTTAGATCGTGGCCCTAAAACACGGTGGTAGGACCCCAATTTGCGTGATCAAGGTGCCCAATGCCTGTTTCAGGCATCCTTGACACCTGGAAGTTGCTGGCTGCCATATTTGGAAATTGGGTGCAAGAAACTGCAAGCTAAAATTCATCACCCTCCCCCAGCTGCTAATTTTCTACCCAAAGCACAGGCAGGCTGAGGTCTAATTTCTCCCCCTTTGTTCTTGTGTAAGCTTTAAACTGTTGTCAATATCCGCTCTGTCAAATTTCACTTTATTCAACATGTATGGAGAGAGAACATGGAGAAGACTCAATCTGCCTTTTTCACTGATGCCTTGTTCCATTCTTGGGCCTCGAATTCCCAGAAGTTAGTAGAATCTGGACTTATTTTAGCTCTGAAACCTTTTTTTTCCTCTTCACTGGAATGGCCACATATAAACCAAAGTGACTGACACGTTCCTAGGCTTCCAGACAGGCTGGAATGTTTGCTTGGCACAAGGTTTGCTGGGAGAGGCGAGGACTTAGCCTCCTATCTGTTTCTAACTAAGCTGGAGCTCAGACGAGGATAACGGTTACACTGTGCCCTTGCCTTCTCGCAATCCACGCTTCAACTACCCTATGTTATCCCAGTGAGGCTCTTAAGTGTAGAATGAGGTTCTGGCCACAGTGGACCATCGTTTTCAAAGTTCACTTTTGTGAGTTACTGTATTAAATGGGTTGTGCTCAGTCTCCTCTTTGCTGAATTGCATCTCTTTCATGTGTTTTCATTCACACAAAGCTCCACTTCTTTGCCATTTCAGGTCTTGACGGGACTTTCTCCCCATTCTGAATGCACCATATTCAAAACCTATCCATCTCCCGTCACCTATTAATCTACCTGTGCTGACACTTTGCCTTTTCCTTCAGAGCGCTCACTAGCTTTTGCTCAAAAACGACACTCCCAAACAGTGATTTGCCCCAGGGCTTCGCTCACAGATCTACTGTAAGGGAAACTCCATGCAGTTATTAATAATAACATGACCATATCTGCACCCTTAAAATACCAGCAGAAATTCATAAACTTCAATCTAGTAGCACAAACTGTTTTATTTAGCACTAGGTACTGCTTCTGCCCAACATCCTTAACTGAACTAGATTATCGACATTTGTTTCACAGATTAGTTATCTAAAGTTTGGTTGTGCTTTGTACCCTGTATCTTCTCTAAGATGCCAGGGTGGTGACCTGCATATTATCTTAGCTACAGCCTCGCAACAGGTGCTAGAATTTTCCATGTTGTTTGTCAACGTTTTCAGTCCTTGGTCTCAATGAGGAGTATCCGATACTGCAATGTTCAGCAGGAACGTTGTACTGAATTCTCCGGTATTGGATATTTCCTGATTGGAATGAACTCCTGAATATGTTTCATCTTGGGCAGAGGGGCCTGTACTATTGACAGAAAGAAAGATATGCATTTATATAGTGCCTTTCACAACCACCAGATGTCCCAAAACTCTTCACAGACAATTAAATCGTTTTGAAGTGTAGTCATTGTTGTAAAGTAGGAAATGCAGCAGCCAATTTGCATGTGGCAAGCTCCTACAAACAGCAATGTGATAATGACCAGCTAGTGTGTTTTTGTGCTGTTAATTGAGGGATAAATGTTGGCCAGGACATCAAGGAGAACTTCCCTGCTCTTCAAAATAGTGCCATGGGATCTTTTACATCCACCCAAGAGGGTAAACAGGGCCTTGGTTTAACATCTCGCCCAAAAGACAGTGCAGCACTCCCTCAATACTGCACTAGAGTGTCAGCCTTGATTTTTGTGCTAAGTCACTGGAGTGAAACTTGAATCCACAACTGTCTGACTTTAAGGCAAGAGTGCTACCCACTGAGCCACAGATAAAAGAGATGACAGGAGGCAAACAATGGAGAAAATACACCCATTAACCTCTCACCACAAGATGGCAGAAATAATTATATATAATTCTCCATCTCTTTCCTTCAGGCACCTTTCTGTAATGTTCCCCAGTTCCCTCAGCTCGCATAATTACGCTGAAGGTATTTTATTGAATAAAGTTGCACAACACTTTAGAGGCCACTCTATTGACTACTCTAATGACTGAACAATCGATGATATCAAGCTTGCCATCAAAGAAGAATTCCTATAATGGTTTATGCCAAATTTCTGAATGCTCGCCTCAACAATCTCAAACCCATGCTCCTCGAAAGGGTGGCAGCCATATCAAAGAAGAGCTGTCGAATTGTCCCAACATCAAATGGGGAAACGAGGATGGGATCCAGACTAATGGCCACAAATCAGACATGCAAAGACCAAAGCTACCACCAACAGCCATCTACTGAATACCTTTGTTCCAAGATACTTAGAGCAACAGAAACAACTTGCATTTATATAGTACCTTTAACTTAGTAAAACTTCCCAAGCCATGTCACAGGAGCTATTATCAAACTAAATTTCACACCGAGCCACATAAAGAGATATTAGGACAGATGAGGTAGGTTTTAAAAAAACATCGTAAAGGAGGCAGAGAGGTTTAGGGAAGAGATTCCAGAACTTAGGTTCTAACCAGCTGAAAGCCTGGCCACCAATGGCAGAGTGATTAAAATTGGGGATAAGTCCCCTGGACCTGATGGCCTGCATCCGAGAGTCTTAAAAGAAGGGTTGCACTCTTCCAAAATTCCCTAAATTCTGCAAATGTCCCAGCAGATTGGAAAATTGCAAATGTAACACCTCTGTTCAAGAAAGGGGGGTGGGGGGAGGTGACAAAAAGCAGGAAACTATAGACCAGTTAGCCTACCATCTGTCATTAGGAAAATGCTAAAATCCATTATTAAGGAAGTAATAGCAGGACATTTAGAAAATCATAATGCAATCAGGCAGATGTCAACATGGTTTTATGAAAGGGAAATCATATTTGTCAAATTTATTAGAGTTATAAGCAGGGTGGATTGTAGATGTAATGTATTTGGATTTCCAAAAGGCATTTGATAAGGCGCAACATAAAAGATAAGGGCTTATAGTGTTGCGGGCAATATATTAGCATGGATAGAGGATTGGCTAACTAACAGGAAAGAGAGAGTCAGGATAAATGGGGCATTTTCAGGTTGGAAAACTACAACTAGTGGAGCATCACAGGGAGGGGCCTCAACTACTTATGATCTATATCAATGACTTGGATGAAGGGACTGAGTGTATTGTTGCCAAATTTATGGACGATACAAAGATAGGTAAGAAAGCAAGTTGTGAGGTGGATACAAAGTGTCTGCAAAGAGATAAAGATAGGTTAAGTGAGTGGGCAAAAAATTGAATATAGAGTATAATGTGGGAAAATGTGAGGTTGTCCAATGTGGCAAGAAGAATAGAAAAGCAGAATATTATTTACATGGAAAGAGACTGGAGAATGTTGTGATGCAGAGGGATCTGGGTGTCTTTGTAAATAATCAAAAAAGTTAGCATGCAGGTACAGTAAGTAATTAGGAAGGCAAATGGAATGTTGGCATATATTGCAAGGGGGATGGAGAATAAAAGTAGGGAATTCTTGCTACAACTGTACAGGGCGAGACCTCAACTTATGTACAGTTTTGGTCTCCTTACTTAAGGAGGGATATATTTGCATTGGAAGCAGTTCAGCGAAGGTTCACTAGACTGATTCCTGGGATGAAGGAGCTGTCTTATAAGAAAAGGTTGAGCAGGTTGGGTCTATACTCATTGGAGTTTAAAAGATTGAGAGGTGATCTTATTGAAACATATAAGATTCTGAGGAGGCTTGACAGGGTAGATGCTGAGAGGATGTTTCCCCTCATAGGGGAATCTAGAACTAGGGCTATAGTTTCAAGATAAGGGGTCTCCCATTTAAGACAGAGATGAGGAAGAATTTCTTTTCTCAGAGGGTTGTTAATCTTTGGAATTCTCTTCCCCAGAGAGCAGTGGAGGCTGGGTCACTGAATATATTCAAGGCTGAATTAGACAGATTTTTGAGCTACAAGGGAATCAAGGGTTATGGGGGGAGGCAGGAAAGTGGAGTTAAGACCACAATAGATCAGCCATGATCTTATTGAATGGTGGAGAAGGCTCGAGGGACCAAATGGCCTATTCCTGTTCCTATTTCCTGTGTTATATTCACTCAAAAGGTCAGAATTGAGGAGCACAGTGATAAAGAAAGAAAGAAAGATTTACATTTCTATAGCGCCTGTCATGACTTCAGAGCGTCCCAAAGCGCTTTACAACCAATGAAGTACTTTTGAAGTGTAGTCACTCTTCTAATGTAGCAGCCAATTTGCACAGAGCAAGATCCCACAAACAGCGATGTGATAAGGACCAGATAATCTGTTTTTTTCTTATTTTGATAGAGGAATAAATATGGGCCAAGACACCAGGGAGAACTCCCCTGATCTTCTTTGAAATAGTGCCATGGGATCTTTTACACCCACCTGAGAGGGCAGCCAGGGCCTCAGTTTAATGTCTCATCTGAAAGACGGCACCTCTGGCAGCGCAGCACTCCCTCAGTACTGCACTGGAGGATCAGGCTAGATTTTTGAGTTCAAGTCTCTGGAGTGGGACATGAACCCACAATCATCTGACTCAGAGGCAAGACTGCTACCCACTGAGGAGGCTTCTTGTTTGAGGTTTCAGAGATAGGGAGGGGCGAGGCCATGGAGAGATTTGAAAACAGTAATGAGAATTTTAAATTAGAGGCATTGTCAGACTGGGAACCAATGAAGGTTGGTGAGCACACCAGCGTCTTCAGAAAAGGAACAGATATATTTTTTTAGAAACGATAAATAGGGTTTTTGGACTCTGATTGGATCCAGATTTAAATTTAAATAAGATTGGCTCATTAGGTTTCTGAGCATGCTCATTAAGGTCACGTGGATAACTCTTGCACGGAACCTAAATGGAGTGAGGAAGTTTTGTCCCATGGTGCTCTACAGTCTGCCAATCACTTTGCTTGGAGCAAGGGGGAGGTTCAATAATATGTATCCACAAAAAGCAGAACAGTCCACAGTAATTCCAAAAGACAAAGAGGTTTTTTCCCCTGGAGCAGATATATTTAGAGAGAGAGAGAGAGAGTTCTATTGGTTCTTAAGTGCTATGGGACTTTGCTGCACACAGCACTGCCTCTGTCCCAGATTCTGACTCTGTACAATCTCATTAAATTTGATGTGTCACAGAGGGTTCACCCAAATGAGGCGGCCGCAGGAACAGGTTTGATGTTTGCCAGATTTACCAAAGAAAATGATTCATTATGCTTTCAAAACGTACACCCCTTAGACTTGCTTCCTCAGTTAATTTTTATCAAGAGTAAGCCAGCTGTCAAGAGGTTTCTCTTTTCTCCAGTTCTTCTCTCTGTTTTTAACCCTCTAGATACCTATCTCTGATCAAATTATTGCATTTCAGCTTTGTTTTTATTAACAAAAAAAATATATATATAGAGGCTCATTTTATATGAAGGACTTATTAGGACCCAATCAACTAGTCTCCTCCTCCACTACTTCAGGCAATGGGTAAAGTCCCTCAATGGTCAGTCACCCTTTGTGCTTTGTCCAAGTCATTCACCATCAGTGCTCGATTTCCAAATTCACATCCTTATTTTCAAATCCCTCCGCAGCCTCTCCCCCTCCCTATCTCTGTAACATCCACCAATCCTACTCTCTGCCCTCCTTCAATTCTGGCCTGTTGTGCATCCTGGCTTTCTATCACCCCACCATTGGAGACCATGTTTTCAGCTGCCTAGACCCTAAGTGCTATATTCCAGATAAACAGTTGGTGAAGAATAGAACTGAAGCCAACCTTTACACACTTTTTTTTATTTTTATATATATATATATATATATATATATATACACACACAGAATTACATATTACAAGCATACACCTCCTAACCCAGCCACCATCATTCCAGTCTATGTCTATTTATAGGGATTCAAGTGAATCACCAGTTAATGCCCACCACCTGCATTCAGTTAAACACAATTAATATATAATTAACACCAAACTCTGAAATTCCCTCCCTAAACTACTCTGCTCCTCATTCCACCTTTAAAGCCCTCTTTAGAGACCCACCTCATTAACCAAGTTTGTTAAGTAACACTCCTGTGAAATGCCTTGGGACAGTTTATTACATTAAAGGATCTACATAAATACAAGTTCTTGACCAAAGAGGAGTATCTGCATGTGGACTTTGCAATTCCCATTCTTAGCCCAAGGAATGTTGAGACTAATTGCTGTTATCTTACACCACCTCAACTGACATCAGTTAACTCGAGAACACAACAATAGTTTGCACATTAACAGTGCAGTGTGACCTACAGGAGAGCAATAGAATTATTAAGCTCTATTCCAGGATAAAACCCTTCACATTTTGCTGAATGTTCCAAAAGGAAACATTGGAGTTTCAGGTAAACATCTCAACGTAAATTCCTCCAGGTACATCATACCTCGGTGTCAGAAGGTTGATCGTTCAAGTTCCATTCCACAGACAAACACATAATCGCGGCCGATACCAAGTACTGAGGGAGTGCTGCACTGTTGGAGGTGCCGTCTTTCAGATGAACTGTTAAACCGAGGGTCAGTCTGCCCTCTCAGGTGGATGTAAAAGATCCCATAGCACTATTTTGAAGAAGAGCAGGGGATTTCTCCCCTAGTGTCCTGGCCAATATTTATCCATCAGCCAACATCACCAAATTACAGATTATCTGGTTATCATCAGATTGCTGTTTTGGGATCTTGCGGTGCACAAATGAGCTGCTGTGTTTCACTACATTACAACAACTACTGCACTTCAAATGTATTTCATTGGCGGTAAAGAACTTTAGGACATCCTGAGGTTGTGAAAGGTAATATATATATATATATGTATATACAAGTTGCTTCATTTTGTTACTCTAACTAGAGAGGATAGCATTAAAATAGAATTAAAAGCAAGAAACTTGGCAAGCTTGGAATTTTAAACCATGTTTTCTCAACTAGTCAGCTTCCTGTATCTCTCACACTTTGTTAACAACATATTTTCTCTTAACTGATGGGAAAATCACTTCACAAGTTGCTTCTATCTTCCCCAACGAGGCCCCCAGGACAGTTGTGAGGGTCCTCAGCTCAAGATGGATGAAGTCGGAATGGTAAGGCACACCCTTCAGAAACCTCCCATTTCTCCTGTGAAACATGCACATCCTATAAACCTGCATATAAAACATTCTGATGTCCTAAAGCATTTTACATACGGTTACCAATCTCGTCACAAAGTTCAAAGTAGTTTAAATAAACTTGGTTGTGGAATGTGGCAGAAAGCCAATCAAATTTTATAAGCTTCATTTTAAAAAAATGTTTTAGTCTTTAAACCAAATCTTTTAAGGAAGTTGAACAGTGTTTTGCGGTGGTGAAATGGAATCTCCTTTCACATCAATAACTCAGGAAGCATTCCCAATTTTCTTTTCTCCGAAAGAAAACATGCGGGTAGTTCACTCCTGGGGGATGCTTCTGGCATTCCATGGGCTGCTACACCAAATTAGAGGGGCATTGGCCGGAATGTTAGATGCCCGGAGGGTGTGAAAAAAATATTGGAAGAATTCAGAGTCAGCCAAGGTTTGAAGATTGTCCTGATCAAAACCATATCCCGAAACCGAGGGGAACAGAAAATAAACTACAGCTTGTGTGAAGAACAAAGAAAGACTTTTAATAACATCCAGTGAAGGACAACTGGAGCCAAATGGTGGTCCTTTCACCCGACAGATGGGTGAGGAGATTATGTTGCAGGTAGACGGTTGATGTAACAGATGGAAGGTAGATATCACTGGGAGGAGATATATTTAGGGGTAGAATTGTTGTTCAAATTAATTCCAGTTCCACCGACATTTCTGTTGATGAATTACACGTTCCAGTCTAGAACTGAGTAGAGTTCCATGTTTGATCCATTTGACCCATGCTGATTTGGCTGACTTCAATAGGAGTGATTCTTCGACAGCACTTTCTAAACCGGCAACCTCTACTGCCTAGAAGGACAAAGGACAGCAGACGCATGGGAACAACACCACGTGCACGATCCCCTCCAAGCCACACACCATCCTGACTTGGAACTACATCGCCATTCCTTCATTGTCGCTGGATCAAAATCCTGGAACTCCCTCCCTAACAGTACCTACACCACATGGACTGCAGCAATTCAAGAAGGCAGCTCACTACCACCCTTCTCAAGGGCAATTAGAGATGGGTAATAAATACTGGCCTTGCCAGCGATGCCCACCTCCCATGGACAAATGAAAAAAAGGTAGTTAGAATTAGCCTTGGGTTAGGGAAGGATGGAGAAGAAAACAAAATCAGTCAGGGTTTCTGCTCCTGGTTGCTGTCCAGTAACATCCTACTACAAAGTTCATGAACAGTGGGTAAGGACAGTATCTGGGTCAGTTATGATGCCTGCCCCCCCTCCCCCCATGGTTGCGTGCCAACATTCACCAACTAGACTTATGGAGAACAGCAAGATAATTCAGGTACCAGAGGATAATTTGCTTCTTTGGAGAGAAGATGGAAGATAAAGGTAGGGGGAAAGGAATGAAAGTGATTGTGGGGCAGCATCAGAGAGTTCGTTCCAGGTGATATATTGGTGATGGGATGAAACAGTTCCCAATAACTGTACACCAGATGAATTGAACTCAACTTAATATGACAAATAAACACACATAACCAGACCTGGCACTTCAGATTTTCTTGGGGATTGATCCTAAGCTAACAGTCATTTCTAAATCTCACTGTCACCAGCCACTAGAGGGTTAAATGAATGACCAACAGATCCACACGGGAAGGAGGCTAAAATGGCAGGTGCCTAGCAAGCAATACCTTCCTGATACTCCAACCCAGCCAGCAAATATTTTTCCATTATTTTCAGACAGAGGTGTAGGATTGTTTTGAATAGAAAGTTCTCTTCCCTTGTTGCTAAAAAAACAAACACTCGTAAAAAGCAGACGCCCACTGACTGCAGTGAATGTGAGCACCAAAAAAAAATGGATAGAACACTAATTCAACAGGGAGTGGAGGCATACAGCCTTGGTTCCGAAGCAGGAGGGGGATGAAATGGTTGGTATAGAGATATGGGTGATGCTAAGGTTTTGTACTTCGTCCAGGTTGTAAATGAAAGCCTCCTTGCTCTTTTGGCCATAATCTCCTCCAGCACTACAACCCGCCAAGAGCTCTACACTCCTCCAATTCCGGTCTCTTGCGCATCACCCGATTTCCATCTCCACCATTGGTGGCCATGCCTTCAGCTGCCTCAACTCGAAGCTCTGGAATCCCCTCCCTGAACTTCTCCTCCCCTCTCTCTCTCTCTCCTCCTTTAAAAACACTCATTAAAACCTACCTTTTTGACCAAGATTTTAATAATCTTTCCTCATATCTTTTTCTTTGCCTTGGTATCAATATTTTTTTGGTTGATAAGACCCCTGTGAAGCGCCTTGGAACATTTTAGTATGTTAAAGGCACTGTATAAGTGTGTCAGACAATCTCAATCCAATTCCAAATCTGTCCATCTCACAACATCGACTTGACAAAGGACGATCACACTATAAAGAGCAGAAGGAGGGAAAATGAAAAAGTTATCATAAAGAAGCCTTAACTCTGGAAAATGCAAGATTCAACTTGCTGTGAAATCTGATGATTCAGGATTCTTTGGGGATAAATAGACACGACTAAAAGTGAAAGTGTAATCATGATCAAGGATCTGCATATATATGCAGAATAGATTCTTAACAAGCACGTTACACAGAAAGAGGCCATGACTGTTCTACTATTTAGTGGACAACCTGAGATGGAAGGCGTTTTAGAGGCACACACATCTTGGGAACACAGGAACTACCAGATGGAAGAAGACCAAGATCTATCGAGTTCACCTTCTGCAATCCAGGTAGTCACATGATACAACAATAATGGAGTTGTTGACTAATCACAGTGACCAAATTCTATCAATGACCAGACATGAGGTGAGGAAAACACTCAGTATTGAAGAGCTTTGGGAGTCATCGGTCCAAAGCCACCTATGATCCTTAGGTCATCAGATAATTGGCAAAAAGAACCAGAGGGGAAATGAGGAGAATTTTGTATGCAGTGAGTTATGATGATCTGGAATGCACTGACTGAAGGGGCAGTGGAAACAGATTCAATCGTAACTTTCAAAAGGGAATTGGATAAATACCTGAAAAGGACTAATCTAATCGGATAGCTCTTTCCAAGAGCCGGCACAGGTACGATGGATTGAATGGCCTCCTTCTGTGGAGTATGATTTTATGATTCTATCAGATTTGTATAGGAACTCAAACAGGAGAAACAGATGTATTTGAAAGAAGAATTTAATTGTGGGGCTCAAAAGTGTCCCAAAGTGTGAATGTCAGGGAACATTATTACGTTGATAGAATCCGCTGAACGTTACTATACATAAATCACCACTCCTGCAGTGTGGAAGTGCGACAGACTTTGCAAAAGGCCCCAATCCATGGTCTCTGTGGAGTTAGCCAATCTCACGTGGGGCTACTTTCAGAGTGTGATAATTGTCCTGATCCATTCCTGAGCTAGAGATGGGTGGGGACAACAAAACATAGAACATAGCCAGGCCTTCGGCTCCTGATTACTATCCAGTCGGAGAGTCGCATTGTTGTGAGGCCTCCCACAGTTAAATAGCATGTCTGCATTCACTATGTCGTGTCATACACGCTGAATGTCCACTCAAGCAACTGCCCATTAAGCGTCAGAAAGGGGAGAAAATTTAAAACCAAAGAACAGAAAGGAAAGGGAAGGAGAGGGAAGGAGAGGCTACAATAATTCAGCGGAAAGAAATCCTGAGTTACCCACAATACAGCCCCAGTCTGTGTACGGTCGGTTCAGGTACGTGAAAGGACAGGGAGTAGGTAGAGTCCAGGAAACGAGAAAACAATTAGCTCCAGCCGTACACAGGAGACTATTTGTCCATTAAAGTGATTTCTAGCAGTTTAGATTCTGCCAAGTAGATGTGCCAATTATCCCAGATTGTAAACTAATGTGATGTCACTGTGGCGCCAGTGAGATGTCCATCAGACCTGGCCCTCCTTCACTCTCTCAGCTCCTGCACCACATTTGATAAGGTCACTGAGAGCTTCTTTTTTCTTACTTCTGAAAAGCAAAATGAGAGAGGAAAGATAAATCAGAATTAGTGATTTCAAAAGAAAATCAAAACTTTCTCCTGGCAATTTAAAAATAACATCAGTAAGTTCCAAATTAACCCTGCTTCTCACTGTAGAAAACATCAGAAACTTGTTTCATTTAAATTAATTCATTAAAATAAAATTAATTATATAGTGAGTTCAAGTCCCTGCCCACAGATCTGAGCTCATAATCCAAGATGACATTCCCAGTGCAGTACTGAGGGAGTGCTGCACTGTCAAAGTGGCAGTACTGAGGGAGCTTTGCACAGTCAGAGTGGCAGTACTGAGGGAGTGCTGTACTGTCAGAGGGGCAGTACTGAGGGAGCGCTGCACTGTCAGAGGGACAGTAATGAAGGAGTGTTGCACTGACAGAGGGACAGTAATGAGGGAGCGTTGCACTGTCAGAGGGGAAGTACTGAGGGAGCATTGCACTGTCAGAGGGACACTACTGTGGGAGTGTTGCATTGTCAGAGGGACAGTAAAGAGGGAGCGTTGCACTGTCAGAGGGTCAGTACTGAGGGAGCGCTGCAGTATTGGAGGGGCAGTACTGAGGGATGTAAAAGATCCCGTGACTCTATTTTGAAGAAGAGCAGGGGAGCTTTCCCCAATGAACTGGCCATATTTATTCCTCAGTCAACATCACTATAAAGATTCTCTAGTCATTATCACATTGCTTTTTGTGGGATCTTGCTGTGCACAAATTGGCTGCAGCATTTCCTATACTGCAACAGTGACTACACTTCAAAAGTACTTCATTGGCTGTAAAGCACCTTGGAACTTCGTGAGGTAGTGAAAGACGCTATAAAAATGCAAGCCCTTTTTTCTCACTTCTTTAGATCTCCATGCTACATAAAGTTCCTCTGTTCACTGAACTGACAGGCGACACATTCTAATGGATGACTTGGCTGCTCTAAGGTGATCAATGATGGCCTGGAGTTGGGGACAGTTGACGCTCCTTTCTGTGCCTTCTTCACTCTGCACAAAGCATCAGCTCTCTGCTCATTCCCTTACTCTAACCCCACTTTCCCAATGACCCAGGCCCAGAGCAAGAAATGCCACCAGTTTAATCGCGAACTCGACTGGCTTTAACACTCGTGTATGAAACTGGCTTTCATCACTGACTCGCAACAAAACCCTGGGAAACTCTCCGGTTTGAACAAGCAGTAAAATTCCTGAGTAAATCTGAGGTGCACAAGGGGATGCTAAACCAAAAGCATTCTGTTCAAGCCTTGACAAGTTAACTCTACTGTGGGAATGGTAGCAGGCTTAGAGGCCAGAAAGATCCCTGGCCTGTGAGAATTAGCTGGCTTCATCAAGAAGACCGTGGGGTTTGCTAAAACTTCCCTCAGACCATCTGGGCAAGGGAAAGAAGGAAGATCTCCTGACCTCAGTACTATACCACCATCCCATCCAGAAGGCAGTCTTGTGTGGACATCACATAAAAGCAGGATAGGGATCGACTGTGATGCACCCTATGGTCGACGGGGCTGGCAGTGTTTCTTGTAAAAACTCACACAAGAATGACGTCTTGGCTAAGATCCGGGAGGGTTGCCTTAGCCTCTGGAGTGAGAAGAGCAGTAGAGAATTACTTTCTTGGTAAAACACAAAACCTTGAACGGGGAAGGGGTTAAAACAGGGTGAAATAGTGCTGGAGCAATATGTTTCTGAATCAAAGGCAACTGTGTGATATTAATGAGCGCTGGCCTTTTATTCCAAGGTCCAGGTTTAGCACAGGGCTTAACCACTCAGACAGAGGGGAGACCAGGCTATTGAGCCAGTTGCTGCATTTTTAATATTTTAATCCCTTTCCAGCATCACTCTCATTGCACGACATTAACCCTTTGCATGCTAAATACCTTTTGTCAATTTCGAAATGTCTCTTTCGATCAATGACTTTAACTTAAAGGTGCCATCAATAATTTTAAACTCACCTGATATCCCACACCATAAAGAGGCACTGTCAACAACTTACATTTAAATAGCACCTCTAACAAAGTAAAACGTCCCAAGTTAAATCACAATTAGGTGAAAAATATTTTCATCTTGGTTTGTTAACACACAATATAATCAGGTAAATTGTGAGACAGAGGATATCAGCAACACAACATTAGCAACAAAAGGGAGCCTGGTTGAAACCTGTTTTATTATTGTTAAGATAGACCAAATCCAGTGTTAAATCAGAAAAGAACGACTTGATTTGTTAAGCTAGAAATAACATTACATTCGTCAGCTCACTACTCAGTCTTACAGGCTGCCTGACCTCCATCTACATCTAACCAGTGGCCTAATTGCAACATTGATTTCGGCTGGTATTAATGGGGGGTTACTGGTTCTCGTACTCAAGGGCAGGATCAATGCAGGAGATGCTAGACAGGTCAGGCTGGGCAAAAGGTACCTCATGCAAAGTCAATGACACCCACATAGAATCATACAGCACAGAAGGAGGCCATTTGGCCCATCATGAGTGTGTCGACCCTATGGAAGAACTATCCAATTAGTCCCACTTCCCCTATATTTCCCCATAGCTGTGCAATTTTTTTTCCCAATCATGTATTTATCCAATTCCCTTTTGAAAGTTACTATTGAATCTGCTTCCACCGCCCTTTCAGGCAGCGCGTTCCAGATCACAACAACTCACTACGTTAAAAAAATTAATCCCACCTTTGGTTCTTTTGTCAATTTCTTTAAATCTGTGTCCACTGGTTACCCACCCTCCGGCCATTCATTCTGTTAAAGCCCCTCATAATCAATGGCCAGTGTAGTAGTGCCTGATGCGTGAGAAGCTTACAAGACCAAAGGAAGCTGGGGAGGTGTACCTGATTGTACTGCTATTAAATGGAAAGCTTGATTTACCACAAAAAGAACATAGGAACAGGAGGAGACCATTCAACCCCTTGAGCCTGTTCCATCATTCAATTAGATCATGGTTGATCTTTATCTTAGCTCCATCTATCCACCTTGGTTCCACAAGCTCTAATAACCTTTGATAGGGTAGACGTAGAGAAGATGTTTCCACTTGTGCAGGAGTCCAAAACTAGGGGCTACAGTTATAACATTCACTAATAAATCCAATAGGGAATTCAGGAGAAAGTTCTTTACCCAGAGAGTGGAGAAAATATGGAACTCGCTACCATAGCGCGTGGTTGAGGCAAATAGCATAGATGCAGTTAAGGGGAAGCTAGATAAACACATGAAGTAGAAAGGAATAGACGGATATGCTGATAGAGTGAGATGAAGTAGGGATGGGAAGAGGCTTGGGTGGAGCAGAAACACTGGCATGGACCACTTGGGCCAAATGGCCTGATTCTGTAAATACTATGTAATTACATGAACTGGAGTCAGTCATCCAGCTCAAAGATGGTATAACAATAGTTGGAATGCAAATTCACTATTACGGTCGTCTAAATTCAGGGTTAAGGTGTATTGTTAGTGTGCAGCAGAGTAAACTTGTACACTGGCTGAGCTACACTAGCCAAGAAGTACTCTGTATCAACAGTTGATGCCAACTGTTGAACTCTCTGCTCATTTTGACAAAGGGCAAAAATAAATACAAACCCCACCTCCACAAACTCTATGTAATTTAGCAGATATTTAGTGGAAGTATTTGTTCTGCAAACTCTTACCAGTACTGTGTTCCTCACTTCCCCTCTGAGGCCCCAATAAGCCCACATGGAACGCGCTGATTTGTAATCTCATCTGTGAACATGATTAAGTGAAAGTCTTGGCAAAAGCTAATGGGCTTAAAAGGAGTGAGTGCTCCAGGTAGTGTAAATAAACAAAACTGAATTCATTGTTTGTAGAAAGGAACTGATTTCCATCAACTCTTTTGCAAGTCCAATTTCCCAAGCGATATGGAAATTAAATTGAAATCATGCAAAAAATTTTTAATCACAGAAAACAGAAGCAAGCTTCTATTTTTTTTCTGTGGGATGTGGGCGTCGCTGGTTAGGCCAGCATTTATTGCCCATCCCTAGTTCCCTTGAACTGAGAGGCTTGCTAGGCCGTTTCAGAGGGCAGTTAAGAGTCAACCACATTGCTGTGGGTCTGGAGTCACATGTAGGCCAGACCAGGTAAAGACAGCAGATTTCCTTCCCCAAAGGGCATTAGTGGACCAGATGGGTTTTTACGACAATGGTTTCATGATCACCATTGGACCAGCTTTTTAATTCCAGTTTTATTAATTGAATTAAAATTTCACCATCTGCCACAGTGAGATTCAAACCAGTGTTCCCAGAGCATTAATAAAAGCAAAATACTGCAGATGCTGGAAATCTGAAATACAAACAAGAAACGCTGGAAATACTCAGCAGGTCTGGCAGCATCTGTGGAGAGAGAAGCAGAGTTAACATTTCTGGTCTGTGAGTTCTGATGAAGGGTCACTGACCTGAAACGTTAACTCTGCTTCTCTCTCCACAGATGCTGCCAGACCTGCTGAGTATTTCCAACATTTTTCGTTTGTGTCCCCAGAGCTTTAGCCTGGGCTCTGGATTACTAGTCTAGTGGCATTACCACTATGCCACCGCCTCCCCAGATTTTATGATAAAGTCACAAAATGCTCATTTTTATAAAGAAATTCCTTGTTTCCACCAACCATCCCTCTCTCCCCCACCCCGGCTGCCAAATTATTCTCCGGAAGCTGACTCTTGCTGGGATATGTTCCCCCAGTTTCCCAGTCCATGCAGCGTCTCACTCAACTGGTTGCTCTTTATCAGATATCCTGGTGATTATCAGGACCTGGCAGATCTGACGTGGGTCACAGATGAGCCCAGTTCTAGCCTCACACAGATTATCCTTCCAGTGGGAGTCACTGCGTAATGGTCAGGACCAGGAACCCTGATTGGTTGTTCTTTTCATACAGTGCAGTCACTCACTAAACAAATGCTGAGATGCAAATGTCCCTCAGGAGTGAAGCCTATGGCAAGGTCACCAAGTGATACAACAACAACTTGCATTTATCTAGCACCTTTAACATAGCAGAACGTCCCAAGGCACTTCACCGGAGCAATTAACAAACAAAAGTTGACACCGAGCCACAAAAGGAAATATTAAGAAAGGATGCCAAGAACTAGTTCAAACAGTTAGGTTTTAAGGAGCATCTTAAAGGAGGAGAGGGATGTAGAGAGGCTTTGGGGGGGAATTATAGAGCTTTGGGCCCGAGTAGCTGAAGGCACAGCCACCAATGGTGGAGTGCAAGAGGCCAGAATTGGAGGAGCGCAGAGATCCTGGAGGGTGATAGCACTGGAGGAGGTCCTCGAGATAGAGAGGGGTGAGGCCATGGAAGGATTTGAAAAGAGTGATGTAATAAATATCTGCACACGTAGGGTGGCTGATGCAAAAGAACATTAGTGCTACATCATCAAGCAGACGACTTGACAGCTCAGATCTCACAATTCCACACACAAGCTTCTCACATCTTGGTGCAGTTTCACGGAGGTTGGAGAAAATGACAGGAAGCAGAGGCTGCGTCACAGGGAAGGCAGAGGATTTCAGCTATCTCATGTCATGCCAGCTCAAGACAAATACTAACATGGTGTCAACTGCCCATCATCTCACCTGAGACAAAAGCAAGGAGAAGAAAGGTTATCAATCTCCTGCCCTCCCCGATTCTGCTGACTCTACCCTTGTCGTTAATTGGAGAGACTCATCAACTTTTCATCTTCTCCTAGCAATCGCCAAGATTTTCACCTGTGGCAGTCTCAGTAATCTAATACTCAGTCCAAGGCAGGTCTGCAGGCGTGGAGAGGATATACAAGAGGTGGAGGAATGCAGAGATCTCAGAAGCTACCTGCTCGTCACATCACCAATACCTTCCTCTCTTCACAAAGACATGTCATTGTACCTGCACACTTCAGTGACCTTCCTGAGAACATAGAGATGGGGAGGAGCTAAAGGTAACTACTCTGGCTGAAAAGCTTAACTTGTCTTCTGTACACTAACATAGTGGGAACATTAGCGAACTAGTAATCCAGAGACCTGGACTAATGATACAGAGACATCAGTTCAAATCCCATGGCTGCTGGGGAGTTTAAATTCTATTAATTAAATAAATCTGGAATTAAAAGATAGTCTCAGTAATGGTGACCATGAAACTACCAGATTGTCATAAAAACAGGTCTGGTTCTCGAATGTCCTTTCGGGAAGGAAATCTGCTCTCCTCAACGAGTCTACCAAACTGCTAATCAGTGGTTCAAGAAGATGGTTCACCACCTTCTCAAAGGCAGTTAGGGGGTGGGCAATAAATGTTGGCCTTGCCAGCGATGCTCACATCCAGTGAATGAAATAAAAGGTACAAAAGCAAAGAGTGAACCAGCACAGACTCTCATGGTCAACTCTTCGACATCATGACCTCAACAATGCTACTTATTCAGGGATTATTGCTGTTATTATTGTAATGGATTTAAAATAATACTTTTGAAATACTGATTACAGGCTCACAACACACCAAAGAAAGCAGCATTGTAACTACCACTTTGGAGCACTTTAAATAAAAAAATACCAGCCGGCAGCTCCTCAAGTGACCTGATGTTTAAAGATGCAGGCAGTGGACTACAGAGGCAAGGAAAGTACCTGGATTGCTTCATAGTGGGCACTCAGTTAATTGAAGGTGGTGGGACAATTGGGAACCCATCAATTGAACTCAAAGCTTCCCTGGAAAGAATATAATTACCCAGAGTTTCTGCTCCTGCCCAATATCCAATGACACCTGCCAGAAACCGTGCACGTGAATATTGGATAAAAAGTGGATAACACTCTGCTTCGTGACACTAATAATGAAAGTTTCCACTTTGGATGCAATCCAGACCTGGACACAAATTGGGTCCAAAATTGCAGCCTGTTTTGAGACGTGTTTTTTTTCTTGAGTTTCTGGTCAAACTCATTTTCATATCCTCAAACACAAAATCTGCCATGAACCAGTGCAACCAGGAAGCATTTGAAAATATAATTTTAAATTTAAAAAAATGTTGCTTTAAAAAAATTCCGTAATATATTTAAGAGTGGTAACCTGGGGCAGTTTGATTATTACAATTAAAAATGGGTTTATTACAAAAAATATAAGCATTTTTAATCACGGTGTCAAACCACTGGATGTGTGAGAAACCAAAATTTAAATGATCAAAAATGATTTTTAAAACCTATACAGAACTATTTACTAGTTATATTGGGGTGCAGTTGTCAGTTTAATAAATTTTTTAAAAATTACTTTCTGAAGCTTTTAAAATGTTCCTATTGGTGTCCTAATGACTGACAAAACCCGGTAATTTTTACAGCCTCCTCAAAGGTTCACTAACGAGTATAATTAGCAGAAACTCGGCAAAATAATTCATTCAATCTGGGGTTGTGGCCAGTTTTGTGGGCGGGTCCTGTTTCCAGCAATGTTCTATAAACTTGTACAAAAGATTACAGAAACTTGATCTGCACTGAATGTAATTTGCGCTTAAAATTCCTCATTATTTGCACAGGTTATTTTTTTTTTATTTCCAAAATATACTTAATTCATAAAAATCTGTAAAATATACATTACCAAACAGTCACAAACAGCACCAAGTCAAAAAATACAAACAGTGCAAAGGAGGCCAGTTTCCTTCAATACAATCATGAGTTGCCTCACAACCCTTCCATTTCATTTCTCATGCCATATACATTTTTACATTTTACAGCAAACGAAAATTTTCCCGATACTGTTCGAGGGGTTTCCCATGGATCCAGCCCCTCAGTTCAGCTTGGTGGGGGGACCTTACACTGTGGTCTTTCCCCATTGAGCCTTTGCTGTGGCTACCCCAAGCTTTAGTGCGTCCCTCAGCACGTAGTCCTGGACCTTGGAATGTGCCAGTCTGCAACATTCGGTCGTGGACAGCTCTTTGCGCTGGAAGACCAGCAAGTTTTGGGCAGACCAAAGGGCGTCTTTCACCGAATTGATAGTCCTCCAGCAGCAGTTGATGTTTGTCTCGGTGTGCGTCCCTGGGAACAGCCCGTAGAGCACAGACTCCTGTGTTACAGAGCTGCTTGGGATGAACCTCGCCAAAAACCATTGCATCTCTTTCCACACTTGCTTTGCAAAGACACATTCCAGGAGGAGGTGGGCAACCGACTCTTCCCCACCACAGCCACCGCGGGGGCATTGTGCGGAGGGGGTGAGACTTCGGGCCTGCAGGAAGGATCTGACGGGGAGGGCTCTTCTCACCACCAGCCAAGCTACATCTTGGTGCTTGTTTGAAAGTTCTGGTGATGAGGCATTCCGCCAAATGACTTTGGCGGTCTGCTCGGGGAACCATCCGACAGGATCCACCATCTCCTTTTCCCGTAGCGCCTTGAGGCCATTCCGTGCAGACCACTGCCTGATGGATCGGTGGTCAAAGGTGTTTACCCGCAGAAACTGCTCCACAAAGGATAGGTGGTACAGCACAGTCCAACTAGATGGAGCGTTCCGCGGCAATGTGACCAGGCCTATCCTTCGCAACACGGGGACAGATAGAACCTCAGCACGTAGTGACACTTGGAGTTTGCGTACTGGAGGTCTACACACAGCTTGATGCAGCCGCACACGAATGTAGCCATCAGGATGAGGGCCACGTTGGGTACATTTTTCCCGCCCTTATCCAGAGGTTTGGACATCGTGTCCCTCCGGACCCGGTCCATTTTAGATCCCCAGATGAAGCAGTAAATGGCTCGGGTGACCACCACAGCGCAGGAGTGGGGTATGGACCAGACCTGCACCACGTACAGCAACAACATGAGCGCCTCGCACCTGATGACCAGGTTCTTACCCACAATGGAGAGAGATCGCTGCCCCCACATGCTCAGCTTGTGTTGTACCTTGGCTACTCGCTCCTCCCAGGTTTTGGTGCACGCCCCAGCCCTTCTGAACCATACCCCTAGCACCTTCAGGTAGTCTGACCTGATGGTGAAGGGGACAAAGGATCGGTCAACCCAGTTCCCAAAGAACATGGCCTCACTCTTGCCGTTTGGTTATTTTTTTTTTATTTCCAAAATATACTTTATTCATAAAAATCTGTAAAAATTACATTGCCAAACAGTTTCCAAACAGCACCAAAAAATACAAACATTGCAAGGGAGATCAGTTTCCTTCAATACTGTCATGAGTTTCTTCCCAGCCCTTCCGTTTCACAATTGTCATGTCAATTACAGTTTTACATTTACAGCAATTGAGAATATTAACGATACAGTTCGAGGGGTTTCCCATGGATCCAGCCCCTCAGTCCAGCTTGGTGGGGGGACCTTACACTGTGGTCTTTCCCCATTGAGCCTTTGCTGCGGCTGCCCCAAGCTTTAGTGCGTCCCTCAGCACGTAGTCCTGGACCTTGGAATGTGCCAGTCTGCAACAATTTCGAGCAAATTGCAGAGAAAAAAAACAACATAACTGAGTGGAAAGTCTAGCCCTTGGTGTTTAAACCATTCCCTTTAAAGTGACACTGTCTCCATGACCATCCACAAACTTCAGGGATAATTGGACATAGACTCAACTCCGTTTCTATTTTAAAATCATTCATTCAGCCCTTATGTAATATTTTGATTTTACGTACAGTTTAAATAGCAAAACGTACAACGTTTTGAGAAGCAGACTGAGCAGCTGAGAGATGCAACAATGAACAGTTGCAGTGCCTCCACTGACAGGAAGGTGTAATTACAGCATGACATGTTTACATAGGCAATTACTATTGTAAATAAGAACGGAAGATTTATAATGGAAGAAAGTTAATACAACAGAATGAGAAAAATACAACAACAAGTAAGACTTTGTAGAAAGAAGTGCATTCAGATGTAAAATTTTTACGTACATCTTTTCGTGCATCTCTAAAGAGTAGTGCGCTGAATATTAGCTCACTGACAGTCTTCAAGGGAGAGCTGGACCTGTTTTGAGCTGGGGTGGAGATCACCTTGTACAAGAGGGAGATACCCGGTCATGTTCGTCAGGGCTGGAGGATCTCTTCCAGGAGATGTTTTGGGTGGGGGGTTGTGAGCAGTCTATATATTGTGATGTACGGGGAATTGTAGTTTGTGTGGGATAGGCTGCATGGACCAGAGAGCCTTTTCCTGTCTGTCAGTGTTCGTATCTAACTTGACCAAGTGGTCATTTTGGATGTGTCTGTCCAGACAGTGAGAGTTGGCAGACCACTTGATCCTGGATCCTAAATGACCAACAGTTTTCCAGCACAAGTCATCGAACAGCCCAGGTGAGCATCAGCTAACTCAGCAGACTGGGGGCTTTCTTGGTCAGTACGACACTAGTCAATCCCTTTACGAGTAAAGTCAGTAGCAGATCATAAGATTTCTTTTTAAAAGAAGGAAAGGTTTATAAGAACTAGGATCAACTTCTTTAACACCTTCAATTTTTTTTTTGCCTTTTTTGTTTGAAGACATGGAAGGGCCTGGAGGACCTAATCAGCCCAGTTGAACAAATGTGAAGTTGAAGCATCTTGTCCATCACCATAATAATAAATGTTGAAGAGTAAGAACAGGAGACAAATGAATGTCATTTTAAGTAAACTTTGGAGTTAAATGAAATCGGAATGCTATCACATGGCATTGGGAAAGAGGAGAGCTAGGCTGCTTTGCCAAGCATTGAGAGATCTGTTTAGGAACAATTTTCAGGACAGACTAAAATAAACATGCTGGAATATTGTCTGTACTTTCTAATAAATTCATTCTGCACTTTGCTGGCAATCAGAGACCCTGATTATACAGCAGGGTATTCTGTCATTCCAAGCATGGCTTCAGTTGAGCACTGTGTTTTTGAAGTTCTGCACTGAATATGTTTATCTGGAGATACAATGATTGTCACCCAGTTTCCTGATGTTCCCATGCCTAAGCTGCCAGGCCCCAATGAATGCTGGCTTTATGTGTCCTTGTTGCAGGTGCTGGGGGTATGTAATCACTGATGAATAGAGAACAGATCTAAACTCTCTCCCAGCCTGGCAGAGAACAGGTCAGTCTTTAATCCTGTGAGAAATCTGAGTTGGCCCTGCTGCCCAGCTTTCAAATAGGTTTCTTCGAACAGACAAGAAACGAAATAAAGTTGGCATGGACACATTATAATATATATATTCCCAGCCGAGTTACGATTGGTCCTTGAAAGATGTCATAAATAACCAATCCGATCAAGATCGCTGTGGTCAATGATCAACCAACAAAGTACAATATATGTAAAATTATAGATAAATGTGTTTATAAAATTACTGTACATTAGATGTATAAATATACTTCCATATAAATATTAATGCATTTTATATATGGATTTCTAAATATATACATACACAAATATTAAATGTGCATAAATATAAACAGATATTGTTTTATTAAATATTCACATCTATCGATACGTTTATACATATGTTGTACTTTGTCAGATGGTGAGTGGCAACAGGGACATTGGGACAAAAGGTTGTTGCTAGGGAGAACATGACAATAAGGCATCGGATTGGCTATTTATGACATCTTCAAGGACCAATCATAACTTTGTTGTGAAGTACATGTCTGAGAGTCTGGATCTCATGGTTCAGTCGCTTAAAACCATTGAGGTACACACAGTTAACATGCAGAACTGGATGTGAAGTCAGCTTGCAAACACTGGTTAAGAACTTGCGTGCAACACATTCAGTGTGTCATCTCCAGAATAAACAAAATATTCTTGACCTGACTCTGACTATACTCGAAAATTAGTTTGCAATTTACAAAAAATAAACTTATTCACTGCCCAAAAATCATGCAAAACTCATATTCTTACTGGTATTCACACAACTGTCCAGTTTGCCAAGCTCAAGTACAGCACAAGCACATGAGTTAGGCTCACTCCACATTCCTCCCACGCACACCACCCCCACCTTAACCCCAACCTCAGACATTGTGCCATTATGCAGAGATATCCAGCATGCAATCTCTGAGCCATTTGCAGTCTGGTGCCCTGGACAAGCTACCTCTCAAAGTGCAGTTCTTTTTGCGCTTATCTTCTTTATTCACTGGCTCAGTGGGTAGCACTATCTTCACAGAATCACAGAATCACTACAGTGCAGAAGGAGGCCATTCGGCCCATCGTGCCTGCACTGGCTCTCCAAATGAGCAATTCACCTAATGCCATTCTCCCACCTTCTCCCCGTAACCCTGCACATTCTTCATTCACATTCTTCAAGGGGAAAAAGAGAGAGAGACAGGCAGTTGGGTTTAAGGAGGGATTTATAGGGCTTAGGCAGTAGAAGGCATGACCAACGATGAGCATTCTCGATTTTAATTGCCCCAAGAAACCAGAATTAGATAAGCGCAGATATCTCGAAGCGTTACGGGGCTGGAGGAAATTGGAGATAGGGGAGGAGCACGATCATGTAGGGATTTGAAAACAAGCATGAGAATTTTAAAATCATAGCACTGCTTAACCAGAAGCCAATGTAAGTCAGCGAACACAGGAGTAATTTTTTTTTTCATTCATTCGTGGGATGTGAGCATCACTGGCAAGGCCTGCAATTGTTGCCCATCTCTACTACAAACGAGTGGCTTACTGGGCCATTTTAGAGGGCAGTGAGGGTCAACCACATTTCTGTGGGTCTGGAGTTACATGTCGGCTAGAACAGGGAAGGACGGCAGATTTCCTTCCCCAGATCGGTTTTGAACAATAGCCTGGTAGTTTCATGATCACCATTACTGAGATTAGCTTTTTATTCCACATTTATTAGATAATTATATTTCATCAAAACATTGTGTGCTCAAGTCTCATTCCAGAGAATTAAATACAAAATCCAGGCTGACACTCCCAGTGCAGTCCAGAGGGAATGTTGCACCATCAAAGGTGCCGTCTTTTGGATGAGATGTTAAACTAGGCCGTCTCAGGTCGGTAAACAGGGGAGTTTTCTCCTGTGTCCTGGCTAATATTTATCCCTCCACCAATATCACTAAAACAGATAAAGATCTGGTCATTTTCTCATTGCTGTTTGTGAGCACTTGCTGTGTGCAAATTGTTTGCCACATTTCCTACATTACAACACGGACTACACTGCAACTGTACTTAATTTACTCTGAAACACTTTGGGAGGTCTTGAAATTGAAAAGGCGCTACATAAATGCAAGGTCTTTTCTTATCCTTTATCCTGTTGGGTTGGAGAGGCTGTTTTAAAATCACGGCATTGCTGGACCAGGAACAGATGTAGGTCAGCAAGAGCAGGGCTGCCTTCTGATATTGAATATAGCAGCTAAGATTGTATTTGTGATCTAAGATTTCATCTGTAGTGTGATCAGACATCCCATCTCCAACTTGCATATCATTAAGTGTAAGTTACCCAGTTTTGCAGATGGAAACACACATCTCTTTAAATCTCTCATCTTGCTCATTTGAGTTTTGCATTCAAAAGCACTTCACCTTCTGGCAATATACTCAGGTACTTTCTTTATATTTGATCTAAACTCTCTTTAAAGTGGCCAATCCAATTTAGATACAAGTATTGATTTACGAAATGCTGTACCATGACAGACAGAACTAAGGGAAAAAAAACTGGAAGAAATATCACACAGATAAACTGCTTACCGTGGTGAGTGGGGATTTGGAAGGATATCATCTGCCTCATTGCCCAAGCTAAATCTTGCAGCTCAAAATCAAACTGGATAGTTAATGGGAAGAAACCACACACACATGCACACACACAGTTCCTTGAAGAGTTTTTCAGTCCCAACTACCAGAAACTGCCCACATAAAAGAAAGACTTGCATTTATATAGTACCCTTTGTTATGACCAAGGCGGGAGTAATGCACTGTTAATTCAGTCCCACTACTCCACTGACCATAGCATACTTTCCCACCTACTAGAAAGTAGCCAAATTAAACACTTTATTTGTCCCCCAGAATAAAGCACTCCAAACCAGGTTTCTTTAAACAACAACAACATTAACTATTTATTAATAAACAAAGTCTTAAATAATAATGAAATAACTCTACATGTGAAAAAGATTCTTTTAAAACTTCTTATTCTTCCTAACCCGTGTGCACACACACATTCATTCAAAAAACCAGTTAACTGGGGGGAAAGGATGTTTTGGTATACAGTTGTTTCTTAGGAAATTAAAAGGAAAATTGAAACGACTGAGTTTATCACTTTCTGGTAGGATGTTTCCGGTATGGTGAGGTGTCCCAGAGTCGAATAGTCGGATGCCACTCGAAGTCTATCCAGGCAAGGTTGCTGAACAGTCTGTGATGGGTAGACGTTCAAGGCAATTTGTCTGCAGCAGGTGTCACACAGGTCTTTCAGCTAAGCACGTAGCAACAGGTCTGCCTACATTTTGAAATCACAGTCGAACAATAGAAGCTTTTCTGAGATTTCAGGATCTCCCAAAACACAAGAGGCAACAGGAATCACTCTTAAAGCAGGGATTCTTGAGACTGGAGGCAATAGGAATCTGCAAGCTTTCAAATGCAGGGGCTTCTTATAGTCATAGTGTTATACGGCACCGAAACAGGTCCTTCGGCCCATCGTATCCGTGCTGGTCGGGTCGGGCTGGGGTCGAGCCGACTAGTGGCGGGTTTGGGTTGGGTCGGGCTCGGGGCACTATCGGAGGGACTCGGGCCAGGTCAGGCTCGGGCCCTCTGTGGTTCAGTCTGAACAAAGAACAAAGAACAAAGAAAATTACAGCACAGGAACAGGCCCTTCGGCCCTCCAAGCCTGCGCCGATCCAGATCCTCTATCTAAACCTGTTGCCTATTTTCTAAGGGTCTGTATCTCTTTGCTTCCTGCCCATTCATGTATCTGTCTAGATACATCTTAAAAGACGCTATCGTGCCCGCGTCTACCACCTCCGCTGGCAACGCGTTCCAGGCACCCACCACCCTCTGCGTAAAGAACTTTCCACGTATATCCCCAATAAACTTTTCCCCTCTCACTTTGAACTCGTGACCCCTAGTAATTGAATCCCCCACTCTGGGAAAAAGCTTCTTGCTATCCAAACTGTCTATACCTCTCATGATTTTGTACACCTCAATCAGGTCCCCCCTCAACCTCCGTCTTTCTAATGAAAATAATCCTAATCTACTCAACCTCTCTTCATAGCTAGCGCCCTCCATACCAGGCAACATCCTGGTGAACCTCCTCTGCACCCTCTCCAAAGCATCTACATCCTTTTGGTAATGTGGCGACCAGAACTGCACATAGTATTCCAAATGTGGCCGAACCAAAGTCTTATACAACTGTAACATGACCTGCCAACTCTTGTACTCAATACCCCGTCCGATGAAGGAAAGCATGCCATATGCCTTCTTGACCACTCTATTGACCTGCGTTGCCACCTTCAGGGAACAATGGACCTGAACACCCAAATCTCTCTGTACATCAATTTTCCCCAGGACTTTTCCATTTACTGTATAGTTCACTCTTGAATTGGATCTTCCAAAATGCATCACCTCGCATTTACCCTGATTGAACTCCATCTGCCATTTCTCTGCCCAACTCTCCAATCTATCTATATCCTGCTGTATTCTCTGACAGTCCCCTTCACTATCTGCTACTCTTCCAAATCATTTATGTATATCACAAACAACAGTGGTCCCAGCACGGATCCCTGTGGAACACCACTGGTCACACGTCTCCATTTTGAGAAACTCCCTTCCACTACTACTCTCTGTCTCCTGTTGCCCAGCCAGTTCTTTATCCATCTAACTAGTACATCCTGGACCCCATGCGACTTCACTTTCTCCACCAGCCTACCATGGGGAACCTTATCAAACGCCTTACTGAAGTCCATGTATATGACATCGACAGCCCTTCCCTCATCAATCAACTTTGTCACTTCCTCAAAGAATTCTATTAAGTTGGTAAGACATGACCTTCCCTGCACAAAACCATGTTGCCTATCACTGATAAGCCCATTTTCTTCCAAATGGGAATAGATCCTATCCCTCAGTATCTTCTCCAGCAGCTTCCCTACCACTGATGTCAGGCTCACCGGTCTATAATTACCTGGATTATCCCTGCTACCCTTCTTAAACAAGGGGACAACATTAGCAATTCTCCAGTCCTCCGGGACCTCACCCGTGTTTAAGGATGCTGCAAAGATATCTGTTAAGGCCCCAGCTATTTCCTCTCTCTCTTCCCTCAGTAACCTGGGATAGATCCCATCCAGATATGGGGACTTGTCCACCTTAATGCCTTTTAGAATACCCAACACTTCCTCCCTCCTTATGCCGACTTGACCGAGAGTAATCAAACATCTGTCCCTAACCTCAACATCCGTCATGTCCCTCTCCTCGGTGAATACCGATGCAAAGTACTCGTTTAGAATCGCACCCATTTTCTCTGACTCCACGCATAACTTTCCTCCTTTGTCCTTGAGTGGGCTAATCCTTTCTCTAGTTACCCTCTTGCTCCTTATATATGAATAAAAGGCTTTGGGATTTTCCTTAACCCTGTTTGCTAAAGATATTTCATGACCCCTTTTAGTCCTCTTGATTCCTCATTTTAGATTGGTCCTACATTCCCGATACTCTTTCAAAGCTTCGTCTTTCTTCAGCCTCCTAGACCTTATGTATGCTTCCTTTTTCCTCTTAGCTTGTCTCACAATTTCACCTGTCATCCATGGTTCCCTAATCTTGCCATTCCTATCCCTCATTTTCACAGGAACATGTCTCTCCTGCACGCTATTCAACCTCTCTTTAAAAGCCTCCCACATATCAAATGTGGATTTACCTTCAAACAGCTGCTCCCAATCTACATTCCCCAGCTCCTGCCGAATTGTGGTATAGTTGGCCTTCCCCCAATTTAGCACTCTTCCTTTAGGACCACTCTCGTCTTTGTCCGAGTATTCTAAAACTTATGGAATTGTGATCACTATTCCCAAAGTAGTCCCCTACTGAAACTTCAACCACCTGGCCGGGCTCATTCCCCAACACCAGGTCCAGTATGGCCCCTTCCCGAGTTGGACTATTTACATACTGCTCTAGAAAACTCTCCTGGATGCTGCTTACAAATTCTGCTCCATCTGGACCTCTAACACTAAGTGAATCCCAGTCAATGTTGGGAAAATTAAAATCTCCTATCACCACCACCCTGTTGCTCCTACATCTTTCCATAATCTGTTTACATATTTGTACCTCTATCTCACGCTCGCTGTTGGGAGGCCTGTAGTACAGCCCCAACATTGTTACCGCACCCTTCCTATTTCTGAGTTCTGCCCATATTGCCTCACTGCTCGAGTCCTCCATAGTGCCCTCCTTCAGCACAGCTGTGATATCCTCTTTGACCAGTAATGCAACTCCTCCACCTCTTTTACCTTCCTCTCTATCCCGCCTGAAGCATCGGTATCCTGGGATATTTAGTTGCCAATCATGCCTTTCCCTCAACCAAGTCTCAGTAATAGCAATAATATCATACTCCCAGGTACTAATCCAAGCCCCAAGTTCATCTGCCTTACCTACTACACTCCTTGCATTAAAACAAATGCACCTCAGACCACCAGTCCCTTTGTGTACATCATCTGCTCCCTGCCTACTCTTTCCCTTAGTCACGCTGACTTCATTATCTAGTTCCTTACAGGCTTTAGTTACTACCTCCTTACTGTCCACTGACCTCCTCATTTGGTTCCCATCCCCCTGCCACATTAGTTTAAACTCTCCCCAACTGCGTTAGCAAAAGCACCCCCAAGGACATTGGTTCCAGTCCGGCCCAGGTGTAGACCGTCCAATTTGTAATAGTCCCACCTCCCCCAGAACCGGTCCCAATGTCCCAAAAATTTGAACCCCTCCCTCCTGCACCATCTCTCAAGCCACGCATTCATCCTGACTATTCTTTCATTTCTACTCTGACTATCACGTGGCACTGGTAGCAATCCTGAGATTACTACCTCTGAGGTCCTACTTTTTAACTTGGCTCCTAACTCCCTAAATTCTGCTTGTAGGACCTCATCCCGTTTTTTACCTATATCATTGGTGCCTATGTGCACAACGACAACTGGCTGTTCACCCTCCCCCTTCAGAATGTTCTGCAGCCGATCTGAGACATCCCTGACCCGTGCACCTGGGAGGCAACATACCATTCGGGAGTCTCGTTTTCGTCCACAGAACTGCTTATCTACTCCCCTTACAATCGAATCCCCGATGACTATAGCCCTTCCACTCTTTTTCCCGCCCTTCCTAACATCAGAGCCAGCCACGGTGCCATGAACCTGGCTACTGCTGCCTTCCCCTGGTGAGCCATCTCCCTCAACAGTATCCAAAACGGTATACCTGTTGTGGAGGGAGATGACCGCAGGGGACACCTGCGCTGCCTTCCTGCTCTTTCTCTGCCTTTTGGTCACCCATTCCCTTTCTCCCTCTGCAATCCTAATCTGCGGTGTGACCAATTCGCTAAACGTGCTATCCACGACCTCCTCAGCATCGCGGATGCTCCAAAGTGAGTCCACCCGCAGCTCCAGAGCCGTCATGCAGTCTAACAAGAGCTGCAGCTGGACACACTTCCTGCACGTGAAGGAGTCAGGGACATCAGCCATGTCCCTGAGCTCCCACATTGAGCAAGAGGAGCATAACACGGGTCTGAGATCTCCTGCCATTTTTAATCTTAAGCTTAACTTAGATAAATGAAAAAGGAACGAAAAGTTTTTACCAATCTCACGATAAAAAAAAAAGAGAAATAGAAAAAGCCTTACCTTATCTACACACCACCGAGTCCTTTTTTTTGGTTAGAGGAGGAGGGCGGGTGGGAGACACTACACGTGTAGTGTCTCGGGTTCAGAAACAGCCCAAATATATAGGTATTTACTTACCCAGAAGCCCCCTGGTCCGCCGAAAACAAAAGGAAAATTAAGTTTAAGTTGAAACTGACCTTCCCAGCTGATCACTCGCTCAGCACTCTCTGCTTTTTTTTCCCGTCCTAAAGCAGGCCTCTACTGTTGTATACTCCCAGCAAAGTGATTGCCCCCTTTTTGTTTTTAAGTTCTACCCATATGGCCTCATTTGAGGAACCTTCTAAGATATCATCCCTCCTTACTGCAATAATTGACTCCTTGATCAATAGTGCAATGTCACCTCCTCTTTTACACCCACCTCCCACCCCTCCCCACCACCACCCCGGCCCCATTACGCCTGAAGATTCCATACTCTGGAATATTGAGCTGCCAGTCCTGCCTTTCTCTCAACCATGTCTCTGTGATAGCAATAATATCATATTCCCATGTGTTAATCATCGCCCTCAATTCATTTGCCTTACTTGCAAGACTCCTTGCGTTAAAATAGATGCAATCAGCCTTGCATTATTCGCTTGTGCCTTAACAGGTCCACATTTTCTCTGCCTTCCAGACTGACTTTGTTTCTCTTTTATATTTGGTTGTGCATCACCCCCTACTTCCATTCTGTATCCCACTCCCCTGCCAAATTAGTTTAAACCCCTGCCAACAGCACTAGCAAACCTCCCTGCAAGAGTTCTGAAGAAGGGTCACTGACCTGAAACGTTAACTCTGCTTCTCTCTCCACAGATGCTGCCAGACCTGCTGAGTATTTCCAGCATTTCTTGATTTTTATTTCAGATTTCCAGCATCTGAAGTATTTTCCTTTTACTCCCTGCAAGGATGTCGGTCCCAATCCAGTTCAGGTGCTTGTCCGACTTGTACAGGTCCCACCTTCACCAGAAAAGACCCAGTGATCCATGAAACTGAAGCCCTCCCTCCTGCACCATCTCTTCAGCCAAGCATTCATCTGCTCTATCCTCCTATTCCTATAGACACTTGCACTTGGCACCAGGAGTAATCCAGAGAATACAACCTTTGAGATCCTGCTTTTTAATCTGCTACCTAGCTCCCTAAATTCCTGTTGCAGGACCTCATCCCTCTTACTACCTATGTCATTGGTACCAATGTGAACCACGACCTCTGACTGTTCACCCTCCCCCTTCAGAATGTCCTGCAGCCACTCCGTGACATCCTTGACCCTAGCACCAGGGAGGCAACATACCATCCTGGAATCACATTTGCGGCCACAGAAACACCTATCTGTACTTCTTATGATAGAATCCCCTATCACTATAGCTCTCCCACTCTTTTTCCTCCCCTCCTGTGCAGCTGAGCCACCTGTGGTGCCACAGACTTGGCTCTTGCTGCATTCCGCTGAGAAGCTATCTTCCCCAACAGTATTCAAAGTGGAAAATCGGTTAGAGAGGGAGATGGAGCCAGGGGACTCCTGCACTATCTACCTAGTTCTTCTACTCTGCCTGGCGGTCACCCATTCCCTTTCTGCCTGAGCAGTCTTTACCTGCGGTGTGACCATCTGCCTGTACGTGCTATCCACGATAATCTCAGCCTCGCAGATGCTCCACAGTGTCCCCAGCCACTGCCCCAGATCCAAAACATGGATTTCGAGTATCTGCAGCTGGAAACACTTCCTGCACACGTGTTCGCCCACACTGGAAGTGTCTCTGATTTCCCACATTGCACAGGAGGAGCATGCCACACTGGCCGAGCTACCCTGCCATGACTCATCCTTAATTTACTCCCTTAAATTACTCAAAAATTAGAGATTATTTACACTTGGGACCTTGATTCCCTAAAACAAACACTACTTACTATGTTAAAAAACTGTAGATCTTACCTTTCTCTTTAATTTAGTTACTAACCCAGCTTACCTGGATACTCACCCCGGCGGCTCTCTGTTTCCCTGCTTGCTCTGTTGATTGTGACGTCACTCTGATGTCACTTTTTGATTTCTTCTCTGCAAAGCAGTCTTCCTCCACAGAGAGTAGCAACTTCTCTTTTCCTGGGTCTCTTTCTCTCTCCAGGGGTATTTTTCCTCACCAGGCAGACCACAGCCACACCTCAAATGCAGGATTTCTTTCCAAGAGATGCAAGTCTTCCTTTTCAGGGAGAGATCTTTTCTCTGGTCTGCAAACAGGTCCCAGCCAGATTTCACTTGCTCCAGGCAGGTTAAAGCAGAGATTTCACTGCATCCTGTTTGTCTAGCTCACTGCTCCTTCGCAATGCAAAAGTGAAACTGAAACTCTAACAATCAAGTCATGTGATCTGTCATTCCCCTGCTAAGTTGCTTGGAAACAAGTGCCTTATAGCCTGTCCCAGTCAGTTCAAACACCAAGTTTCGGCATTCAATGTTCACAGAGAAGTCCTTTTTCTCAGTTTTTAAAACACACAGAATTCTTAGCTTTCAATAAAAATACAGAATTCTTGTAACACTTTTATGACCTCAACACTCCCCGAAGTTCTTCACAGCCAGTGAGATGCTTTTGAAGCGTAGTCATTGTTGAAATGTAACAGCTTATTTGCACACAGCAAGCTCCCACAAACAGAAATGATCAGATCATCTGTTTTTAGTGATGTTGATTGAGGGCTAAATATTGGCCGGGGCAAACACCCTTACTTTTCTTCAAAGTAGTGCTGTTGGAACTTCTATGTCCACCTGAGAGGATTCACAAGGCCTCAATTTAACATTCCCTCGCAAAGACTGCATTACCAACAATGCAGTATTGCACTGGGACTGTCAGCTTAGATTTTATACTCAAGTTCCTATAGTGGGATTTGAACCCACAATCTTCCAACTAAGGGACAAGAGCACTACCCACTGAGACATGCTGATGTTAATGACTATGCTTTTTATTTAGAGATACAGCACTGAAACAGGCCCTTCAGCCCACCAAGTCTGTGCCGACCATCAACCAACCATTTATACTAATCCTACATTAATCCCATATTCCCTACCACATCCCTACAATTCTCCTACCACCTACCTACACTAGGGGCAATTTACAATGGCCAATTTACCTATCAACCTGCAAGTCTTGGGTTGTGGGAGGAAACCAGAGCACCCGGCGGAAACCCACGCGGTCACAGGGAGAACTTGCAAACTCCACACAGGCAGTACCCAGAATCGAACCCAGGTCACTGGAGCTGTGAGGCTGCAATGCTAACCACTGTGCCACTGTGCTGACATGATCTACTTTCCTCCACCACCACAACCCCCACCCCACCACCCCCTCCCCCCCCCTCCGTTAAACACTATTCTCTTGCATTGCTTGTTTCTAACATCACCCAAAAGTACCATAATTACACATTAGGGCTAATTGTCCAATGCACCACTCATGCTGTGATTGGCGTTAGCAGGCAGTACAGCTTGGGAATTGGCAGAGACTAATTTTCTGTGAATTTAAATGGATGAAACATCAGGGATTTTCCCAATCTGCAGGCAGTGTCATAATTTGACAGGAAGGGTTTGGGTAGAGGGGAGCAGGGCTAATCATAAGAAACATAACTTCATTTAGCTCATCAAGTCCCCACCTTCCACAAACCAGGGAGAATTTGTCTGCTCATGAACCCATTTAATGTCTTGAGGGAAAATTCTATCTAAATACTCCCTAACCTCGGCAGCAAAACATCTCAAAACAAAAATGGGTGTTGCAATGTGTCTCCACCAATCACAGGTTGGCGAGGAGTTTCTCCCTTGGCCCTCCTGAGTGGAGTTTCCTGGTCTCGTGCCGACGTTTGCATGATGTGACAGCAATAGGACCTCCTCCTAGCCTATGGCTGCCTTCTCAGAAAGAGGAAGATATTAGATTGTGTCAGGGAACTTGACACAAGGATAAGTGGTGACTTTGCAAGGGCAGAGCTGTATCCATCACTCCAATACCCCCTGCCTACTTGATACGAGCATCAACATTTTACTTGGTATTAATGTGGGAAATGTTCAAAAGTGACTCAAAATCAAAGTGCCCTTTTTACTTTTTTTCCTTTAATCATTAAAGCTCTTTCTAAAAATATTACACAGGCAGCTTGTCTGGTGGTGTATGCCAGAGTTTATCCAATATTCCAATAAATATTTAATTAGCTCCATGGCTGATTACATTTTGTGTTGTCAAGCAGCTCTTTTAGCTTAACACATGAAAATAAAATCTCGAAACAACACAAGAATTTATCATGTCAAATAAAATCAAATGTATAGGCCACTGAATTTGTGTGGATTGTATTACGGCAGAGTATGAATGCCCAATCGCAAATTTTCTCTCCGTAATTAATTAGTGGCATTATCAACAGAGATCTTGGAATGGTTAAAAAAGATTCATCAAGGCCAGGGAAACAATTCTCCAATATCATAAAAAAAAGTGTCAGCGACTGGTTTCTGAAATAACAATTTATTTCCCCCCTTGCAGTTATTTGGTGTATATGTTAGATTTATGTATTATCAGCATCATTGTGGCATTCTCCTCTCACATAACCTACTGATATATAAACTCTTGTTCCAGCAGCTCCACAAAGATCTTCCGTGTTGTCCGCCCTAGGGTGTCTACACAGCCACCTGATAATCTATCTGTTGAATCACAAATCTTTGCAATCTTTTGCAGTTATTATTTTAGCTTTCTTAACAGGTCCAACACCATAATTAACTTTTAATATGACAGATGCATTCTTATTTTTAAAAACTGGGAAACCTAAGTGAAGAGCCAAGGACCAGCGTGCAGGATGACACCTAGATCAGGAAAAGTAGTAGAGAAGGCAAATCAAGTCGGAACGTAAGAACACGAGGAGGCCATTCAGCCCCTTGAGCCTGTTCTGCCATTCAATCAGGCCAAGGCTGATCGGTATCTTAACTCCATCTACCCACCTTAGCTCTGTAAACCTGAGTACCCTTCCCCAACAAAAATCGACCAATCTCAGTTTGAAATTTTCAGTTGACCCCCAGCCTCAACAGCTTTGTGAGGGAGAAGGTTCCAGAATTCCATTACTCTTGTGTGAAGAATTGCTTCCTGACATCACTCCTGAACATCTTAGCTCTAATTTGAAGATTATACCCCCTTGCTCTGGACTCCCCCCACCAGACAAAATAGTTTCTCTCTAACCACCCTATCAACCCCTTTAATCATCTTAAATTCCTCAATCCAATCACCCCTTAATCTCCTATATTCAAGCAAATACAAGCTGAATCTATGCAACCAATCCTCATAATTTAACCCATTTAATCTGGTATTATTCTGCTGAATCCGCACAGCACCCACTCTAAAACTAATAAATCCTTTGTGGTGCGAAGCCCTGGATTGAAAGCAGAACTGTACATCGAGTCTAACCAGAGCTTTATAAAATTGCAACATGAATTCTACCCCTTCATATTTCAGCCCCCTTGAAATAAAAGCCAACGTGAGGAAGGAGCACTCTCTGCAGTTGGAGTCGGTGCAGTAATCTTTATTTCAATAGAGGGAGGATGCAGGGAAAGGAGGTGTACTTAGAGTTTGAAAGACAAAGAAGAATGTTGAAAAGTTAAAGAGTGATGGAATAACTGCTGGCCTATTCCCGATTGCAGACAAAACAATGAAAAGTGTCATAATTTAGTTCCCTTTCAAAACTAAGCTTACTTGCGATTTCAGGCAAGTTTCATAAATTTGGATTAAAAGCCAGGCGTTGCCTCACGTTGATGGGCTTATGGAACCTGTCACAGATCACAAAGGCATATTGATCACAACTGGCATTTAGCTTCAGCTTTGCAGAAACTTCATAGTCTCCAAAGCTCTCCTGGTCTCTTGGTGGGTTTAATATTTGGGTGGTTCAGTGTTATCTCATCCAGTCAAACATTATGACTGTGTTTTCAATTTCCTTTCCTGGGATTTTTTTTTATTTACTGACTAATCCTGGTAATGAATGAGGAAGATAAGTATCGCTGGCTTGTTCTCTGTTTTGGAATTTAGGTTTTAAAGAAGGTTGGCATCGCCTCATTGGTAGCTGGAGATTGGCTGAGCCTCATTGAATAGATGGGTAAACATAGAGAAAAATTAAAATATATTCACAGCTGAGAGAGTGGTCATGGCTAGCTTGTTCATTATCCCTCTTTCTCTGTTCCTCTCAGAAACCAACTGGTCTCAGCTAGCTAAATATGATCCCCACTACCATAACACCCATCCCTGCAAACTCCCAGCAGCAATGACGAGACGAGAAACTCAACAGAGAGTCTTCTTTGTCTTCTTTGGCCTCCTTGTCTCGAGAGACAATGGGTAAGCGCCTGGAGGTGGTCAGTGGTTTGTGAAGCAGCGCCTGGAGTGGCTATAAAGGCCAATTCTAGAGTGAGAGACTCTTCCACAGGTGCTGCAGATAAAATTGGTTGTCGGGGCTGTTACACAGTTGGCTCTCTCCTTGCACTTTAGCCCCGCCTTTATGGCTGTCCGCCAGCTCTGGCGATCACTGGCAACTCACTCCCACGACTTGTGATCAATGTCACAGGACGTCATGTCGTGTTTGCAGACGTCTTTAAAGCGGAGACATGGACGGCCAGTGGGTCTGATACCAGTGACGAGCTCGCTGTACAATGTGTCCTTGGGGATCTTGCCATCTTCCATGCGACTCACATGGCCAAACCATCTCAAGCGCCGCTGGCTCACTAGGGTGTATATGTTGGGGATGTTGGCCGCCTCGAGGACTTCTGCGTTGGAGATACGGTCCTGCCACCTGATGCCAAGGATTCTCCGGAGGCAGCAAAGATGGAATGAATTGAGATGTCACTCTTGGCGACGTTTCAACAGAGAGTACCCCAGACAATTCACAGCAGAAGCACAGCAAAGTTGAATATCTTAAATCTCCAAGTGGATATAATGGATAATGGAATCTATTGATGCAGCTGGCAAGCAAATAGAAGAAAGATATTTTCATTTGGTAATTATTTTGAGGATGTGAGGCCCGCTAACACTTCCCCAATTCTTACCCACCCTCCTGCCCCCCCCACCCCCCCCCCCCCAATCCTATCACTAATACTTGCTGGGGCCAACAATGTTGGTGATCCTCTACAGGCTATGGCCAATGCTTCTCTAAATCGGGAATTCAAGAGCAAGTCAAGAGGGAGTTCCTCAATTTATCTCATCTCTCTTTGACCTTGGTAATGCCAAGATCTATGGGCCTTGACCTAGGTTTCTTAATTTAAAAGCTCACATCATGCTGCTAATGGTATAATCTTCTATTTCTGGTTTATCTTTTTTAAATGTGCACTGGAACACGCTGTGTGCCCAAGTCCATTAAGTGTTAATTAATAGCATTGGCCTTCACTGCAGTTAATTATCATGTTCTTACACTGTGGATTCATCACCAACACCTTGAGAATAAATAACAGATTTAAATTTTAAATGCACAGCACTCTTAGAATCGTGCTTTTGCTCTGCATAAAGATTATGCTTTGGACATTTTTTTTTTAACAACAAGCTTTTATAAACAAAGAACTTGTTCCTGATAAAATGTTCCATAAAGCTATCCATTAAACATGAGGGATTTATTGGTTGCTGAGGTGGTTTTAATTCATGGCTCTTTAACCTTTGGGAGTTGGGTGCAGAGGATTATTGTCTTTGCTGAAGTCCAACATGAAATGGGTTGAACAGTCTCAGCCACTCACAGCACAAGTTGCCCTTAAATTTAGCCAACTAATTGGAACTAAAGGTTCTATTCTAACTGAAGGAAAGATTTGCACTCCTATAGTACTAGGGAACGGTAGCATAGTGGTAATGTTACTAGACTACTAATCTAACAGCCCAGATAAATTCTCTAGAGACATGAGTTCAAACCCTACCATGGAAGCTTTGGGGAATTTAAAGTCAATTAATAAAACTGGTATAAAATATTAGTCTCATGTAAAAAAACCTATTTGATTCACTAGTGCCCTTTATCTGTTCATCCTCCCTCAGTCTAGCCTATATTTACAATGTGGTTGACTCATAATTGCCCTCTGAAATGGCCCATCAACCCACTAAAGGAAAATGCACTGCTGCAGTTCAAGAAGGCAGCTCACCAACACCCCTCAAGGACAATTAGGAATGGGCAATAAATGCTAGCCTTGCCAAAGGTGTCCACATCCCAAGAATAAGTATCAAGTTCCAAAATATTTGACAATGAACAACTTTGGTAGTGTAGTCAGTGGTGCGATGTAGAAAATTGAACAGCTAATTTGCACACAGCAAAATCCCACAAATAGCAATGAATTAATTGACCAGATAATATGGTTTCTTCAATACGATGTTGGTTGAGGGATGAATATTGGCCAGGACATCTGGAGAACTTCTCTGCTCTTCTTCAAAGTAATGGCAGTGGATCTTTCATGTCCACCTGAGAGAGCAGAGAGGGTGTCAGATAATGCCCCAAGCTGAAAGGCGGCACCTCTGCCTCAGTACTGCACTGAGAGTGTCAGCCTAGATTTTACATTCTGGGGTGGGACTTAAACCCACTCTCCTCTGACACAAAGGCAAGAGTGTTACCCACTGAGCCAAGGCTGGCACCCTATTACAATCTATCTGGTTAAATTGTGTATCAGTTTATATGCCACCTTCATTTTCAGTGTGTGTCACATTGTAAAATCTAACTAAGGTTTTGGCAAAAAGAAAGAAATTAATAAAGGTTTATTTTGCCAGCATGCCTAAGGGATGATGTTACAACTGATAATTATGAATTACTGGAAATATTAGATTGTGCAACTGAGAGTAACAGGCAAACAACTTACGTTAACATTTATTAACTATTAAACTTTTCCATATAATAGTTGGCAAACAACCCCTCTAACATTCACAAACTATTGATTAAGTAAGAGCTCTGGGACCAAAATCAAGCCAGACGGAAGCACCAGGAATTATTTCACTTCAAGCCCATGTCTGATTTCTGTCATGCGACAAGGTGATTTACTGTTGGGATGGGTGAGGAATGTTTGTGGGGAGGGGGGGGAGCTCGGACAATGTTTTGTTTTGTTTTTGTTGGGTGCTGGCGAGACCCCGTGTCGGAGTTTGATTCACCAGTTGAACGTGCTAGAGCCCAACAGTGCTTGTCAAAGTCAGGGTGTTGTGGCAGTTGCATTTCCTGTCCACCTGCCAATCAAGTCAATGGGAGCTCGCAAAAGAAGCTGCAAAATCTCTTTCAATTAAGAATTTCCCTTATTAGTAATGCAACATTTTTGTAAAACTAAAACATTTTCTCTGCCTAACCATCTTTTGTTAAGTATTTGTTAATAGAGGGAATTCTGACATTGTAGGTACATTGTTCTGTGTTCTATATTCAGAATATGGAATTAAAGAGGAAATCACCCCTAAACACCACATGGTTCCAAATCCACATCATTTCAACAGTCTAGAACTGTTTCTATTCCTGCTACTGAATTAAAAATAAAATACAGTGTTCATTACCTCTAGAAAGCTTGATTGGCAGAACAATGAAGCACAGCAGCCTGAGGAGCTGATTCTTTTTAAGATATTTGTTCTTGGAATGTGGCCAACTCTGGCAAAGCAGAGTTTATTGACAAACCTTCGTTACCCTGAGAAAATTAAGAGTCATCCACCGAGTGAGAGACTGGAGTTATGTGTAGCCCAGAGGTAGCAGTACCCTTCCCTGAAAGACATTCGTGACAAACGTATAAATCTTTTAGAGGGCTTGACAGGGTAGATGCTGAGAGGCTGTTTTCTCCTGGTTGGAGAATCTAGAACTAGGGGCAGAGTCTCAGGATAAAGGATCACCATTTAGGACTGAGGAGCAGAAATTTCTTTACTCAGAGGGTTGTGAATCTTTGGAATTCTCTACTCTAGACAACTGTAGACACTCAGTCATTGAGTATATTCAAGACTGAGATCAGTAGATTTTCGAACACTAAGGGAATCACGATTTACTAGGATAGAGTTGGAAAGTGGAACTGAGGCAGAAGATCAGCCATGATCATATTGAATGACAGAACAAGCTCGAGGGGCCGAATGGTCTACTCCTGCTCCTATTTCTTCTGTTCTTAGGTGAACCAGTTGGGTTTTACAACAATCCAATAACTTTCATGATTTTTTTATCTGATCCTACCTCAGAAATGACCAGATTTTTAAAATTCAATTTCACAACTTGGTATGGTGGAATTTAAACTCAATTTCTGAATTGTTAGGTCAGTATAAAAAGATGACCATAACCTGTGTAGTTGTGTCAATACTATTGGCTCTTTAACTTCTTAGCATAGCCAAGCTTGGGCACTGCTTGATACTAGCTTACCCCTTGGTATTACCATCAGCATTCACCTTTGAAACAAATATTGAGTTGTGCATCTGGACAATGAGCAGGAATTTTCTCAAAATATTTTGCCTATTCCTTCTGTCCCCCATCTCTCCTTTTCAGAAAAAACTTTATGTAGCTTCCCAGTGCTCAGCTGGCGAATGTAATGGTTGCTGTTGAACAGATTCTTGGTTTGTGCCAAATTATCTGTGATAAACTAGCAGAACATTTGGAAGTTTCAAGACTCATCACAATCTGGGTTCATGAAAAGAAGTCTGAGTTCCTCATCATCAGCAAATGAATTCTGCTGGGAAGCCCAGGTGTGGACTTCAGCTGAATACAGAATTGGACTCAACTGTGATGCTTCAAACAGTTGAATATGTATTTATTCACAGGATGTTTAGTTTAGTTTAGTTTAGAGATACAGCACTGAAACAGGCCCTTCGGCCCACCGTGTCTGTGCTGACCATCAACCACCCATTTATACTAATCCTACACTAATCCCATATTCCTACCACATCCCCACCTGTCCCTATATTTCCCTACCACCTACCTACACTAGGGGCAATTGCTAATGGCCAATTTACCTATCAACCTGCAAGTCTTTGGCATGTGGGAGGAAACCGGAGCACCCGGAGGAAACCCACGCAGACACAGGGAAAACTTGCAAACTCCGCACAGGCAGTACCCGGAATTGAACCCAGGTCGCTGGAGCTGTGAGGCTGCGGTGCTAACCACTGCGCCACCCATGTGGGCATCATTGGCAAGGCCAGCAATTATTGCTCATCCCTAATTGCCCTTGAGAAGGTGGTGGTGAGCTGCCTTCGTGAATACAGCTGAGTGACTTGCTAGACCTTTTCAGAGGGCAGTGAAGAGCAAATCACATTGCTGTGGGTCTGGAGTCACACGTAGGCCAGACCGGGTAAGGACAGCAGATTTTCTTCCCTAAAGGACATTAGTAAACCATATGGGTTTTTAAAAATAACAATCCAGTAGTTTCATGGTCACTATTACTGATACCAGCTTTTTATTCCAGATTTATTTAATTAATTGAATTTAAACTCTCCAGTGACCATGGTGCTCATAGCATTGGTTCAGGTCTCTTTATTACTAGTCCAGTAACATAACCACTATGCTACTCTACCAGTGGTAACAATAGTGTCCTATTGGTGGAATGGTTGCTTGGGTGCCAGCAGCGAAATACCAAATAGATAGTTAGAAATGCTAAGAAAGATTATTTGATGCGTAGGATATTCTTTGAGTAGCTTTTCCTCCACATGCAAAGCCTTACATGTTTCATCTTTAAGTTGTTTCTGGTTCCCAGAAGTTGGAAAGAATCACACTTTAAACTTGGAAAAGGCTGAAGTCAGTCTTGTTTATTTCAGCACCATGCTTTGTACTGTTGAACCTGATTCCCTTGGTTCTGGTGCAACATATAACATGACTCCCCAGTGCAGCTGTGAATGTGGCCCCCTACTGGAATACTTACACATAACAACTAGTTCCTAGCTAATTAGTTCCTAATACTTTACAGATGGTATAACAGTATATACATATATAACATTACATATGGACAATCTGAAAAGAAATCATAGAAATATCTTAAAAGGACTCCATCTGTAACATAACAATAAGGGGGTATAAATCTGTCTTGAGAAATACCACAAAATGGGGAAGAGCAAATTAGCAGCTCGTTTTACAACTTGCCCAATACTAATTTAAGACAAACTATGATTTTTCTCAAGAGTCCACGCTTAAGGTTTTCGATGTAGAGAAGCATGAAACATTGGTTGTTTGAAATAAAATTAAACAATGAATTAACATTGCTTAAAGTTCTAAATCTTAAGTTTTCTTCTCTGCACAGAATTGGAACCCACTTGCAAAGAAAGGAGAAGATCGGGGAGTTCTCCCAGTGTCCTGGACAACATTCATCCCTCAACCAATGTTTATCACTCGGCCAAAACCGCCAACGGCAGATTAATTGGCCACTCCTATAATTAGCTGTTGCATTTCTCTACAGAACATTGACTTTTATAAAGGATGTCATCAGCCACTCAGTCATTTCCAATAAGAAAACAGAACAGCTGTTGAGAAAAGCGAGTTTCCTTTTAAGAAAAAATTAATGTAAAACTGGGCACTGTATTGCTGACCAAAAGCAAACTCAAAGGGCAAGCACTGTTAAAGGGGCACTCATCATCAATCGCTTTAGGAATAGTAAATGGCAGCTTAACAATTAAGCAAAGAGGGAAATCTTGATTTATTTTATAGGGTCTCAAAATGTTATATGATATTAGATCATAGAAACTTACTGCACAGAAGGAAGTCATTTGCACCATCATTCCTTTACTGGCTCTCTGAAAGAGCCATCGCTCTTAGTTCAACATTTTCACCTTTTGTTTGTAACCTTGTATGTTCCTCAGCAAGTACTTGTCCAACTCCCCTTTTGAAATTATTTATGGAAACTGATTCCACCACCTTTTCAGGTAGTGTTTTGCCACCCATTACTTTACTTTTCATTCTCAGGTGTTTTTCTATGTTAAGAGTGATATAAATGCACCCTTAATAACTGAGACTCATCCACTAATTCAATGAAAATTCCCATTATAAATGCAAGTTGCACTTGTTCAGTGTTGTTGCATTGTGACTGCTTGGGCTATGTCCTGTGCAGAACCCCACTTGCTGTGCCCGCACGGGCGTTCCCATCTGGTAGTGTCACAAATCACAAGCATTTGCATCTGTGGGGGTTCCCATTCACCATGCCCTAACTAGGAGAGTTCCGCACAGAATCTATCCCCAGGAACATAGGACAAGAATTTCAAAATCACAAACACAGCGCAGTATCTGTAGGTGATTGAGACACACCAGTCCAGTACAATCTTCAATGACCTGGAATTATATAGAGTCTTTTTATTTTAAAACAGAACAGATCAAGGCTTTATACAAGAGAGTTAAGGATACCGAGCAGGAAGTGGGGGGAAATATCAGGGGAGAAAACAGGGAGTGTGATCAAAGAAGCTTCTGAAGGTTGGGAGAGAGGAACTTAGCAATATGAGTAGGTCATTCAGCTTCTCAAGCCTGGTCTGTCCTTGGTTTGCTCCTATTTCTCATCTACATGCTGCCCTACAGCATGTTTGGGAACCACAACAGATTCTACTTGTACGCTGACAACATTCAGTTCCTCCTCCAGCCCTATAACCCTCAGATCTCTGCATTCCTCCAATTCTGGTCTCTTGCTCATCCCCAATTTTAATCTTTTTTAAAATTCATTCATGGGATGTGGGCGTCACTGGCCAAGCCGGCATTTATTGCCCATCCCTGATCGCCCTTGAGAAGGTGGTGGTGAGCTGCCTTCTCGAACCACTGCAGTCCATGTGGGGTAGGTACACCCACAGTGCTGTTAGGAAGGGAGTTCCAGGATTTTGACCCCTGCGACAGTGAAGGAACAGCGATATAGTTCCAAGTCAGGATGGTGTGTGACTTGGAGGGGAACTTGCAGGTGATGGTGTTCCCATGTATTTGCTGCCCTTGTCCTTCTAGTTGGTAGAGGTCACGGGTTTGGAAGGTGCTGTCTAAGGAGCCTTGGTGCATTGCTGCAGTGCATCTTGTAGATGGTACACACTGCTGCCACTGTGCGTCGGTGGTGGAGAGAGTGAATGTTTGTAGATGGGGTGCCAATCAAGTGGGCTGCTTTGTCCTGGATGGTGTCGAGCTTCTTGAGTGTTGTTGGAGCTGCACCCATCCAGGCAAGTGGAGAGTATTCCATCACACTCCTGACTTGTGCCTTGCAGATGGTGGACAGGCTTTGGGGAGTCAGGAGGTGAGTTACTTGCCACAGGATTCCTAGCCTTTGATCTGCTCTTGTAGGCGTGATATTTATGTGGCTACTCCAGTTCAGTTTCTGATCAAAATCGCACCACCACTGGTGGCCGTGCCTTCAGCTGCCAAGGGCGTAAGCTCTGGAATTCCCTCCCTAAACCTCACCACCTCTCTCCTCCTTTAAACCTACCTGTTTAACCAAGTTTTTAGTCATATGTCCTAATATCTCCTTATATGGCTCGGTGTCACATTTTGTCCAATAATGCACCTATGAAGCGCCTTGGGGTGTTAAACTATGTTAAAGGCGCTATATAAATACAAATTACATTCCCCCTCGCACCCCCCTCCCCCTCGCATCCCCTCCTCCCACCATCATCCTACACCTGTGTAGGGGCCCTAACAACCCCACTGCCTTGTGGGCGTGTCGGGAGAGACCAAGGCTAAGGGAGTAAACCCTAACAGAAAATCCGGAGCGGAACCCCGTAGGCGGTCATGTGTCACCTTTGGCATGTTTCCGGCAGTTCCTGCAGCCATACCGGTGCCAAACGTCATGCTCTGCACTCCTTTGGACCCCACCAGAAAGGCCGAGAGGGGGGTTTTTGACGACTGGGAAACTCTCAACCTCCATAAATTCGCCCAGGCATGCGCCATGGAGAGGTCACTCCATAGTTGCCTCACAGCGACTGACACAACACGGAAGGCAGCAGTTACGGGTTATAAGTCCAGATAAATTGGCGTAGAAACTGGGCGTCACGGGTTGCCTTTGTCGGTGGGAGAGGTCATCGCACCTCACTGGACAGCTACCGCCCCGACAATCAAATTTTTCTGCAGCACCTGTAGAAGAGCCTTTATAGCCACTCCAGGCGCTGCTCCACACACCACTGACCACCTCCAGGCGCTTACCCATTGTCTCTCGAGATAAGGAGGCCAAAGAAGAAGAAGAAGAAGTACTGCTGTTGCTCCATCATTCTATTGCATCCTGGCTGATCTGTACCTGAATGCTATTTACCTGTCTTTGCTCCTTATCCCTTCACACTCTCACCCAACAAAAATCTATTGCTCTCAGTCTTGAAAACTTCAAATGACCCAGAATCCACAGCCTTTTGGAGGAGAAAGTTCCTGATTCCCACTACCCATTGTGTGAAAAAGTGTTTCCTGATTTTATTCCTAAATAGCCTGGCTCTAATTTTAAGATTACGCCTTCCTGTCCTGGATTCCCCCACCAGAGGAAATAGTTTCACTCCATCTACTCTATCAAATCCCTTAATCACTTTAAATACCTCAATTAAATCACCCTTCAATCTTCTAAATTCAAGGGAATACAAGCCAAGTTTATAGAACCCATCCTTTTAATTTAACCCTTCAAGCCCTAGTATCATTCTGGTGAATCTGTGCAGTACTGTCTCCAAAACCAGTAACTCTTTACTGATGCTTGGTGCCCAAATCTGAACACATTAGTCCAGATGGGGTTTGACCATGGCTACATACAACTGAAGCATCATTTCCTGAAATTGTATTCTAACCCGGTGAGATAAAAGACAACATTCCATCAGTCTTTTTGATTACATTTGTTCCTGTACACCAGCTTTTAGTGATATGTGTATGCCATCATCTAAATCCCTTTGCTCTACGGCAACTCGTAATCTCTCTGTTAAGAAAATATTCTGGTTTGTCTTCTTCAGACCCAGAGATAATGAGTTGACACTTCCCCAATTTGAAATCCATCTGGAAATAGTTTGTCCACTCACTTAGTCTGTCTATGTCCCTTTGAAGCTTCCTCCTCCAATCCACTCCTCCTAACTTGGTGTCATCTTCAAACATGAATATACAACTCTGTCTTCCTTCATCTAAGTTATTAATATATACGGCAAAAAGATGAGATCATTTACCACATCCTGCCATTCAGAGAATAAACTCTGATTCCCTACTCTGTCTTCTACCTCCCAACAATTACCAAGCCATAGCACAACTCTCACCTCCCAATTCCATGCGCTCTCATTTTTGCCAATGATCTCTTGTGCCGAAGCTTATTAAAAGTCTTCTTGTCAATCTATCAATACTTCCCTATCCATCATGCTGGTGACCTCCTCAGAAAAATTAAACTAGATTAGTCAGACATGGCCTACCCATCACAAATCCACACAGACTCTGATCACCTGTCCAAGTGCTCAGTCAGTATATCCCTGGTGACAGACTCCAGTAACTTCCCCACAGTTGATGTTAAACTGGCAGGTCTGTAGTTACCTGATTTCTCTTAAATAACAGTGACATTTACAATTCCTGAATCTGGAGTATTATGATTATGATTAACGCATCTGCAATTTCTCCACCTGTTTCTTTTAAGTTCCTCAGCGGGAGACAGTCAGGTCCGGGAGATTTATCTCTCTTAATTCCTATTATTTTCTTCATTACCATTAGAAATATATTTGTTAAATCCACTAAGCTCTTCCCCTTGATTTATTTTTAGGCTCCCTTTAATTGCTGGTATTTTGTTCTCTTGCTTCACTGTGAAAGCAGGAGTAGGCCATTCGGCCCTTCGAGCCTGCTCCGCCATTCATTATGATCATGGCTGCACTCCACCTTCCTGCCCCATCCCCATCTCCCTTCATTCCCTTAGTGTCCAAAAATCTAATTGATCTCAGTCTTGAGTACACTCAACAACTGAGCATCCACAGCCTTCTGGGATGAAGAATTCCAAAGAATGGATGCAGTGTGTTCATTTAACAAGGCTGTCATCTCCTTATTATCCAGTATTGGCTTGCCTGCATCTGTCTTTAATGGGCCCACATTCCTTTACCCTCTCTCAACATTTTTACAAAAACTTCCTGCCAGCTTTGATATGTCATTAGTTATTTTACATTCCCCTTTTTTGAATCTCATTGTTCCTTTGCTACCTTTTAATAGCTCCACCATTCTGCTAGATATCCACTTTTCCTTGCATCTATGTAAGCCTCTTTATTTTTTTAAAGCTTTATACCATCCCTGACCTCCAATGACCGCAACTGCTTAATTACCACAAGAGAGGTTTAGAAAGACAATTCTGATGTGTGGGATTGCAGATAAGAGCTGTGGGATCATCTTTGTAACATCCTCCAGCCCTAACCCTCCAGGAACTCTGCATTCCAACCAACTCCTTCATCGCACCACTGGCAGCTGTACCTTCAGCTGGCTATGCCCCGCGCTCTAGAATTCCTTCCCAAACCTCTGATAATGTGCCTGCGAAGCACCTAACGACTTCTACTATGTTAAAGGCGCTATATAAATGCAAGTCGTTGTTGCTGCTTTTGAATATTGGATGGATGGAGGCAGGGAGGGGTGGGGGAACAACATCTGGACCAGAATCTTACGAGCGGAGGCAGTGGGCTAGAATATGGAGCTGGACCCAGGCACAGAAAGACAGGGCACAGCAACGGTGCAGGAATTTTCAGGAGCATAAGTTCCCCCTGCAAGATTTGAGTGAATGAACTTACTTTTTCGACAAAGGGAAGTCTGTTGCCACCACAAAGCAATGCTCTTTCTAGATACGTTAAAAGAAACTTATCCTCATTACTCCACCTTTAAATGATGTCCGGCAGACTGACAAGGAGGGAAAGGTAGAATAAATTATAAAAAGATTGCTTGTGCTGACAGAGAGAAGAACGAACCGGAGAGCACCAGATCAAAATGGTTCTCAGACATTAATGCCTGAAGTAGCCTGTGCTTTAATTGTTCCCAGAAAAATTGGCGTGGTAGAGGTTTAATGGGCAGTCATTATCTTTACAATTATATTTATCACCATGTGGCTCCTTTGTTCTGATTTCGGGAGGATGTCAAAGTAGGTGCCCGCAGGCAAAAAAAGGGAACAATTGTAATTTCTCGTCATTTTCCGTGGTTTTGTGGCAAATGTGCAGCATCTAACTTGGTGCTCTGAAAAAATCCTAGCACATCAAAAACCACAGCCCTTTTTTATTTTAGCTCACTGCATTTTCGAAGCACAGGGAGGGACTGTAGTTAGTTACAGGTAGGAAGAATAAAGAAGCGTGTTTTAAATCCACATCAAAGCATAAATTGGGAAGGGGGTTAAGAAATAAGAGATTTTGATTTCACATGTATTTAATATAATGGGAATGTCAGAAAGCCACTGAAAATTAATTTTAAAACCCCACCGTCGTCTTTATAAAAGATGTCAAGTTGGATTGAGGTGATAAATTTGGATTAAAGTAGGCATTGAGTTTGCACTGCAATGTTACAGAAGTAGTGCAGATACTACCACCTGCAGGATTTTTAATGAACAACCCTTAAAGAATTAATTTCGCCTTCCAACTCTTCACTGGGACTATCAGAGGTTTGTTTTGGGGGATGTTGCTTTTGGTCAGAGGAGAGTACAAGTCTCACACGCTGCCCTTGCTCCAGTCTTTTACATTTTGCACACCTGGTCAATATGTGCTATTCTGAATGCGGGGCACTAGTTTAGGAGTGCCCTGTTTTTCGCGTACAGCAATGCACGGACACAGGATGAAGGGAAGGGGCATGAGAAGAGAGGAAAAGTTAATTTATCTCGGAGTTACAACTGCATTCGCAATCATCTTCAGCCAGAAGTGCCAAGTGGATGATTCATGGCAGCCTCCTCCTGAGGACCCAAGCATCACAAATGCCAGCCTTCAGCTAATTCAATTCACTCCACATGATATCAAGAAAGGGCTGAAGGCACTGAATATAGCAATGGCTAGGGGTCCTGACAACATCCCAGCTATAGTGCTGAAGACCTGCACCAAAACTTGCCACGCCCCTAGCCAAGCTGTCCCAGTACAGTGATAACTCTGGCATCTGCCTGACAAGGTGGAAAATTGCCCAAGTATATCCTGTCCACAAGAAGCAGGACAAATCCAATTCGGCCAGTTACCACCCCATCAGGCTACTCTCGATAATCAGCAAAGTGATGAAGGAGTCGTTGACAGTGCTATCACGCGGCACTTACTCAGCAACAACCTGCTCACCGATGCTCAGTTTGGGTTGCACCAGGATCACTTGGCTCCAGACCTCATTACAACCTTAGTCTAAACATGGACAAAAGAGCAGAATTCCAGAGGGGAGGTCAAAATGACTGCCCTCGACATGAAAGCAGAATTTGAAGAGTGTGGCATTAAGGAGCCCTAGCAAAATTGAAGTCAATGGGAACAAGGGGAAAACTCTCCACTGGTTGGTTGGAGTCATACGAGCACAAAGAAAATGGCTGTGGTTGTTGGAGGTCAATCATCTCAGTCCCAGGACATCACTGCAGGAGTTCCTTAGGCTAGTGTCCCAGACCCAACCATCTTCAGTTACTTTATCAATGACCTTCCCTCTATCATAAGATCAGAAGTGGGATGTTCACTGATAATTGCGCAGTGTTCAGTTCCGTTCGCTACTCCTCAGATAATAAAGTAGACCTTGCCCGCATACAGCAAGACGGAATCACAGAATCATTACAGTGCAGAAAGAGGCCATTTGGCCCATCGTGTCCACACTGGACAACTTCAGGCTTGGACTGATAGGTACCAAGTAACACTTGGACTAGACAAATACCAGGCAATGGCCATATCCATTGAGAGAATTAACCACCTCCTCTTGATATTCAACAGCATTAGCATCCTGGGGGTTACCATTGACCAGAAACTTAACTGGACCAGCCATATATATATATAATGTGGCTACAAGAGCAGGTCAGAGGCTGGGTATTCTGCAGTGAGTGACTCACCTCCTGACTCCCGTAAGACTCCACCATCTACAATGCACAAGTCAGGAATATAATGGAATACTGTTCACAGGCTTGGATGCGCAGCTCCAAAAATGCTCAAGAAGCTTGGCACCATCCAGGACAAAACAATCTGCTTGAACGGCACCCCCTCCACCACCTTAAACATTCACTCCCTCCACCACCGACAGTATTCCATTATATTCCTGATGCACTATAGGCTCCTTCGACAGCATCTTCCAAACCCTTGACTTCTACCATGTAGAAGAACAAGGGCAGCAGGTGCATGGGAACACCACCACATGGACTGCAGCAGTTCTAGAAGGCAGATCACCACCACCTTCTCAAGAGCGATCAGGGATGGGCAATAAATGCTGACCTTGCCAGCAACGCCCACATCCCATGAACAAATTGAAAAAATACCAGTGTAACAACAAAACTAAGAATTATGGCAATTACTGAAATTTACTGCACGTGTACAAGTGCCTGACAAAATGTGGTGCAAACCCAAATGCTGGTGGTTTTATTTTTAATTGCTGTATGTGTTGTTTTAATTAGCACTGTGCTGAGAAACACGCACTGGATGCAGTTTGGAGAGTGACACAATAACACCCCCTGATGGTGATGCAGAACATTGCACGCTGGATTGACAGGACATGTGCTTCTTGTGGTTCCCCACATGACATATGCCTCATTCTGGGCCTGCATGTGCCAGCATTCCACTATTTTCTTTTTAAACTGAGCGCGGGAGGTTGCAGCCCCCTTTGTTCAGTTATTTAAGGGGACTGCTTCCTAATCTTTGGTTTCACTTTACTCTGACACTTCTGATCTGTTGCCATTTGGTGTGGGGGAGGGGGGAGGTGTCAGGCAAGCTGAAGGACCTTCTTGGGCACCAGCGCCTGGGCCTGGCAAAGACAACCATCTATAGGCATAGGATGGAGACAGCCCATAGGGGCGGGGTGGCTCTGGCTGCCTGTCTCTCTTGTGCAGTCTTGTCCAGGCTCAGGAGAGTTCTGTGAGTAGTGGGCACTGCAAGGAATACAGACACTAGCAATAATACCCCAACTCTTAGATCAGGTGTATTAGTGTTGCTACAATTTGCCTACTACACGCAGCATTTTGGTGCAAAGGAGTACGTGCCTCCTTCCAAAGCTCATGCGAAAGCACAGAGGCTGGCTATCTACCAGTGGCGATCCTGCAACTGGCAGCTATTGCAGCAGCAGACAGGAAGTCACACATCTTCCCCCGCAAGGTTAAGCAGCTCAATAATCCAGCAAGAAGGGTTCAGAGGAATTCTAGAGATTCTTGTTTGTGGGGGGCAGAATGGAGGTCACGAGTGTGCTGTTGCCTATTTGAAATGAACACGAGGAGATCCAATTACTGTCAAAGCTGAAAATTCTCCACCGATGCTGCCTGACCTGCTGAGCATTTCCAGCATTTTCTGTTTTTCAGATTTCCCCTATCCGCAGTATTTTGCTTTTGTCCAATTAGAGTCATTTTCTTCTAGGACCATTGGAGCAGGAGGAGGACATTCAGCCCCTCGAGCCTGTTCTACCATTCAATTAGATCACGGCTAATCTATATGTCAACTCCACCTATCCACTTGGGTCCATAATCCTTAATACCCTTGCCTAAGAAAGATCTATCAGGCGCAGTTTTGAAATTTTCAATTGACCCCCGGCCTCAGCAGCTTTCTGGGGAAGGAGTTCCAGATTTCC